>NW_009621201.1:0-6780 GCF_000690535.1 Cariama cristata | reverse complement strand
GGAAAGAGCATGCTGTGGTCACATATTTATCCAGACAAAGAGATTGTAAGTCTTCATGAGATGTCTTCCTTCTGTGGTGAAAGCCAGTTCTTTGGAGAAAAAGCAGGAGTCCATCATTTCTGTAGTAGGTGGCAACATACACTGCTTAGAACAAGGGCAAAGTGGCATCAAGATACATGGAGATGCCACATAAAACCAGGAAGGTTAAGATCTCCAGGGTGTGGCCCTTTGGGCTCTGCTTTCTGATGACCACGTTGGAGTTTGTGATACTGGTTTTGTAAAAAGGCATGAGGGGGGACCAGGTGACCCCACCATTTAGGGAAGAATGGTTTTGTCCTTCAACAGCTTCTTTAGCTAACAGTCAGTTTGGCCGCAGTGGTGAATGCAAAGTTGCCCATTGAAGAATGCCCCTCAAGAGGAATACAGCCAGAGAAGGTCGGTCTAAGGCTACATCACTCCACCTCTCATGCCAGGCTGGGAGCCCTGTAGGTACCCGGCAAGCCTGCTGCCGTCAGCTGTCCCCACAGAAGAGCAAACCTTCTTTGGGACAAAGGGGTGGGAAGGCTCCACTGTCACCTGCACCCCAGCACATGATGGAGGAAAGAGGAGGGCTTAGCCACCATCTCCCTTCTCTACCTCAAGTACCACATGGAGGTGAACCCTGTCTCACACAACTCTGACCAGACCCCTGGATCCCTGTTCATAAAAGAAGCAGGGAGATGGCAGAGGCAGTCTCTGAAAGCTCCATATTTCATTTTATCCCAAGCAGAGGGCAGGAAACAGGTTCAAATGCCTCCAGGGTCCTTTGTCATTCCTCCTCTTCCCATATCCACCCTGTAGCTTACACCTAAAGAAAGGAGCCTGAGAGATTAACCAGAGCTCCCTCACTGTAATCATCTCCACTGTCCTGCTTTCTTGCTTGATCCAAATTTTCATCCTTCCTCTGTTAGATGCTCTTAGCCTCTTTCTTTTTGAAAACAGCTTTCAGGCTTTCTGGACTTCCCACAGAATGCAATCCAAACAAACAAACAAACATGAAAAACAGTCTTAGTAAGAGAGAAACATAGCAAAACCCCTACTTCCCCCTCGTAGATGTCTGCCCAGACTGGCTTTGAGTCGACACTAGCAATGCTAGCATAGACAGAGTCTGCAGGAGTCCTCTCAGCTCATGCAAGAGCAGCCAGGCTAGAAATACTTTAGCATTTTCCTCCAGGACGCACAGAGTCATAACCCTGGACATTTAAGCCAAATGTCTGGTTCTCAAGTACATAAAGACAAAAGAATCTAAGAAGTGGTGCTGGTTCCCTTTTGGGGCAGGGAACAAGGATATGGAGAAAGAAAGGACAAGGGTGGGGAGAAGAGGGCTGTGTCTCAGGATCTCCTTGCTTAAGTGACTCTAAAATGAAAGTATCCCTGTTCTGGCCCTCTGCAAGTTCTATCAAATTTCAGAGCACTCTAAGTAAGTGGGTAGATTTTGGACCATGCAGGCAGTCGGCCCTCAGGAGCCAGGAAGGTGCCTGCAGCCTTCACTGCAACAGAGCCTGGAGCCTGGCTAGGTTGCAGACTATACATCTATTAACAAGTTGGACTCACAACAATCTCCATGCTCATCCGCCTTTCCAGTGCACTTGCCTTCTCTCAAGTGTTCGCAGGGCCTGGATGGAGTCTTGCTCTTGCTCCTTGGTCCAAATTACAGCACATAGCCCATCAAGTCTTCATGTTCTCTACTGACTAACAGTGTCTGGAACGTGAGATCAAGAAAGAGGAGTGATGTCCCCATGCTTGATCGCAGTGAGCTTCCTGTCACCCCCAGTTGCCCGGCTCCAGCTCTAGCTCCATTCAACTTCCTCAGCTCAAGTACAGTGACAAATGTCTCATGCTTTGGGTCATGGCCAAGCGTGGGCCCTCCTGACTGACCTGACTCACAGTCACACACCCTGGGAAATGCACACACATGAAGAACCCATAGCTTCAGGGCCACAGACCATGGGACCATGCCCCCCAGTTGCCTGCTTTCTAGCTGGTTGGTTTGTTATGCTGTCATCTTGACATTCACAAGGCTTTCCTGAGCAATGAGCAAATTGATACTGCTCCCTGTCACACCTTTCATTAGCCAGTAGTGGGGCTTTGCTTCGAGATGAGAAACATCTGCCAAAGTAGTGCCATGGTAGTTAGCAGACAAATCCAAGAGCACTCTTGCTTCCTCTTCCCTCTCTCCTCTATCCCCTTAGTTCCCCAGCTCCCCCAGCAGCTCTCATATTCCCCCACAACCCCATCCCACGCAGCCATATCCTTGAGACATGCCAGGAAGGCTGACACTACAAAATCACACGACTTGACTTTCAAAGCCATCCTGCCTGTGGGGAGCTATCAAACACAGCTGTTCTGGGCATGTCAGCAAAAGCAGAGTGAAGCAACAGCATTACCTGGACTTTAATCCACTCAATATCGTTTTCAAACAGCCATTTTCCTGGTTGATCTTTTAAACGTTTCTGAAGATTTCTATACTCCCTGAATAGAAACAGCAGCTGCTGCCAGTCCTAAGCTGCCATTCAATCACCAGCATGGCTCTGAAATCCAAGTTTTTGCACCGATGTGTCTAAACTTGAAGGACTGGACCAGCATCTATAACCCAAACTCGGCTCACAGCTTCATTTTATATAAAAGGCCACAGTACTTCATATTTTTTGAAGCTGCTTTGTTCTCTCTCCTGCCTGCCATATGCATGCAGTACTGAATAGCACTGTGGGGTATGTTTACCCTTTAGGGTAAACCCAAAAGGCCAATTCAATCATTAGGAAGTAAAGGGTTTTTACCTTGGGGCAAACCTATCTGAGTATCAGTGGCTGATTTCCAAATGGTACAAAGGGTTTAGTCCAACTCTGCCATTAATTTCAGGGACAGCTTCTTGGCTAAGTTCCACACTCTCCTTTGAACCGTATCTTAAGGCCTTCATCCCCAAGAGAAAAAAACTCTTCAGGCAAAAATTAATGCAATGAATAAAACATTTAAGCAAGCTCCTTGAGACTTTCCTTTCCCTGTGTGTTTGCCCAGTGGGGTCCTGGCATAAACACACAGGTCTTGGACAAAGCTGCAGAACAAATAATTATTACCTCTGCTGACCTCAGGACTAATCACTACATGGATATCTGTACCACTCTGTCTGCCTTCTGCTTTCCGCCTTTGCTTTAATATGCTCTTTAAGGAGAGGATTTTGAAAAAGAGCTTATATAGCTTGTCACTCCACTCTTCCAGGGCTTTAGGGAGAGCTCAACACCGAAGTTCTTTAGGTACCTTCTAAAATGCCAGCCCTGGATATTAACACATTTCCCTTTTCTACCTTCACACTTCAGAGTTCTTCAGCACCAGAAAGGAACACCAGTAGAGTCTTAATTTCTTTTTCTTAATGGAAGAACACCTTCTTCCTTCCTGCTGCTATGAAAAGTAGAGGATGCAAGAAACAAAGATTAAATGTTTAATTTCACCAGGGCCTCAGGTGTCTAGCCAGTTATCAATCTCTCTTCCCTCATGCTCTTTTTATTTCTCACCTCTTTACTTTTCCACCTCTCACTTGACCCTTTCTTCCCCCACCATTACAGGCCCTCTCCTACAGCACTGTTCCCTGGCTTAGCGAAGGAAAAATTTTGCTGACTATTGAAGAAGAAATTCTAATGCTGATTTCTTTAGAGCAAGACTGGAATAGTCTCTTGAGAGAAGTGCCGGAAGTCCAATTGATGGAAACAAGTGCAGGAGACAGTGCAGGAACAAGTAGGAAACGCTGTAGAGAACCGTTCTTAACTGGCAAGAAGTAATTGTTACACCTAGTTACAAAATGCTTGATAATGGGGAGACTAGATGGGTTTCATAACGATTTTCTGCTGAGGAAGAGGAGACTAGATGAGATGCAAAGGGAGATGTTTGTATCCCCCCATTCGCACTGCCAAGCCCAGTGCACATGGCTGAGGAGACATGACATGAAGCCAATGCACCCCAGTATGTCCCTTCCATCCCCTTTGCAATATCCATGCCCTCTGAATCCCTTTCTTCCCCCTTGCTCTCCTTCATTTGTCTCTAGAATATGCATACTGTATCGACACATCAGCAATCCTGCCTGTTCTACTCCCCACATCATCAAATTTAATTAGGTAAAAAAAAGAAAATTGACTTGTCCAGCACAACTCGTTTCTTACAAAGCCATTCCGCTTCCTGCATTTTTGATGCACTTCAAACTCTTTCTGGAAAGAATTACTCTGGATTGGACGACCAAATAACACGCTCTGTCATGGGAAGCCCCTATAAAGAGAAAGATAACTGAAAAGGAGTAAAAACTTGCAGGTAGTGCTGTGAGGTTAGTCTGATGCAATGTCGTCATTAGGACCTAGAAAGGGCTTATCAAAACCAACACTAGCAGGGGAGCAGGTGATCTTGCAAAGAAGTTACAAGACAGAGAGGAAGACTCAAAGCACAAAATCGTGCCCGTAGACCTGCAGAGTTCTGCCAAAATCCCACCCACCAGGCATCAAGATTCACAGAGCTTACTCCTGCCAGATGCTTGGTCTGTACCTCACGCATGAACAGGACGGTGCGATCGGTTCTTTCCGGCATCATGGCCCCTTCACATGAAACTCAGCTGATGACCTTGATCTACCAAGTAACTGTACTGGGCACACAGGGTCACAGGGAAGGTGGCAGCACCTTGGATATGCCATCTAGTTGAGTCTTACTACACATGTGACGCCTCTACAATGTGATACTCCCACCTCCAGCTCAGCATCCCCATTTCATGACCAGATACAGGAGGTCTCATGCACTGGGGGAATGAAAAACACACCAAAATGCGAGCAAGCGTATCTCTGTCCCAGAGATAAAACTGGATCCTAGCGCTGCATCCAAAGCAGTGTGACCAGCAGGCCGAAGGAGGGGAATCTGCCCCTCTACTCTGCTCTGGTGAGACCCCCCCCCCTCCAGTACTGCGGTCAGCTCTGGGGTCCTCAGCACAAGAAGGACATGGACCTGTTGGAGCGAGTCCAGAGGAGGCCACAAAGGGGATCAGAGGGCTGGAGCACCCCTCCTAGGAAGACAGGCCGAGACAGTTGGAGTTGTTCAGCCTGGAGAAGAGAAGGTTCCGGGGAGACCTTAGAGCAGCCTTCCAGTACCTAAAGGGGCCTACAAGAAAGCTGGGGAGGGACTTTTTATATGGGCATGTAGTGATAGGACGAGGGGTAAGATTTAGATTAGACATAAGGAAGAAATTATTCACTGTGAGGGTGGTGAGGCACTGGAACAAGTTGCCCAGAGAAGCCGTGGATGTCCCATTCCTGGAAGTGTTCAAGACCCATTCAAGTGTTGGATGGAGCTTTGAGCAACCTGGTATAGCGGAAGTTGTCCCTGCCCATGGCAGGGGAGTTGGAACTAGATGATCTTTAAGGTCCCTTCCAACCAAACCATTCTATGACTCCTTATTTCTAAGCAGTGAGCGATGTCTCTAACACTGATACAGCACAGGACTGACTCCACATAAGACATGAAGATCAGTCAGGCCCAGCATCAAAACCAAAACGGTAATTAGAGCGAATGCCTGAATAACGTAAGTTCTATATCACAGCACTGACCTTACAAAAATTTTTCCTATTATTAAATCAAACTCTCCAGCAAAATGTTTATGCCATACTGTAATTGCACCAGCTGCAAGATCTACAATGATGGAAAACCTTTGAAAAGGTTAGAATTATAATTCTAGAATATGATCCTATTAATGGACATTTTATCATTTAAACAGCAAGTCAGGAAAAATACTTTTTCCTTTCTCTCTCCCCTCCTTCCCCAGCCTTGTGCTGTGGATGCAGACACTGTGAGTAATCATCATTCATACTTTTTCTTTTATTTGCAAATACTTCTTTTCCTAGTTAGAATGACAATCATGAGACCCTTTGAAAAGAAAGCTTAAAGGCTTAAAAAAGTAGTAGTATCTTGCACTAAAAAGAAAGCTTTGGAAAAATCTCAAAAGCAGTAGGCTTTTATACTGAATAAAAGCTATGAATAATAATACTTTTTTTTTTCTTTTATAAACGCTACTTTGCAGCTTCAGAATTTAGAATTCAAAATTCTAGTTTATTCTTAGCTAAATACAGCATGCAGGGATACAGCCCTAGCTAGGGTTAAAAGTGTTTCTACAGGGAACTCATATTAACCTGCCATCTACTCGAACCGCAGCAATAGCCAGTTTTCTGTCATTACTAACGTGCGGAGTTGCATTTCCCAATGTCCTTGTAGGAATATGAATCACACTGACATTCAGCGGGATTTGTGCTCCTAGATAATATTTGAAAATTCTACCTATAAATATTTATATTGAAAATATTGCCTGGAGTACATCTCAATAAACTCACTGTTTCAGTTGCACGGAGTAATGACAGAGTAACTCAAATAGTAGCAGTTTTAGAAAACCGCCGGTTGTGCCAAAGGGAGCCACTAAGGTAGGTCTCACTGAGAAGGAAGGCTGAGCACGGGCCAGCACAGGATGACACAATGAATCACCTCGTCACCATCCTGACGGACAGAAGCAGAGCAGCAATGCCCTGCAACAACTGGTATTTCGGTGGCATTTCAGCACTGCACTTGGCATACTAATTACCAGCAAATAACAGAGCTCTTTGTCATAAAGCTAAACTGAGGCTATTGCACTCCAAATAGGCCAAGCCCAAACGCACACTGGATTTGGCATTAAACGTGTACCTGGGCCCCAGTGGTGTCCCCAGCCCTGCAGGCGGGGCTGCCTCC
>NW_009621200.1:0-907 GCF_000690535.1 Cariama cristata | reverse complement strand
GGGGGGAGGGGGGCCGGGCCGGGCCGGGCGCTGCCTGGAGGGACTTCCCTGCCAAAGTTCGCCTTCCCCTCACACTTCCCCATCCGGCCAGAAAGAGTGCCCGGGGGAGCAGCCCGCAGCACCAATCGGATTTATTAATTGATGTATTGAAAAGAGGGATTGATTGGCATCTCCTAATGGAAATTACAGCCCCGCTTTCCTGCTGCACGCTGCCCTCCCGGCTATCCCTTCATAAAGAAACCCTTGAGGCGAAAGGTAGATTTTAATTTAAAGTGCCCCCGTCCTCAATTTCACAGATTAGATACATTTTAAACACAGACACACATATTGCAAATTAGAAGCTAATTTAATTATAAATCAAAACTGGGCATAAATCTCCACTCACCACAAAGGATCCATTTAGCAGAATGCAACCACCTCGCCTAACCCTGGAAAACTGCCTTGCAGAAATAACACTGTATATACATTGCCAAAGTTATGGATTGTGCACAGTTCAAAGAGATCCACGGGAGATATTTTTTCCCCACGCTGGGGGAGGGGTAAAGCCCCGTGTGTCAGAAATTATCCGATCACATGGTGACAATTTCTCTTTCTCCTAGAGAAAGGAATTCTCTGATAAATAAAAGTTTGCATAGACGTAGAAGGTTGTAATTCTGAACTTACAGGCTGGGAGGGAGTCGGAAGCGGCAGATTTTTGAAGTCCAGTAGGTCAGGATCAACACACTCGGGCACACACGCACACACACGCACACACGCACCCACAGAGCCGGGGTTCGTATTGATTGGTGACGTTTGGTTTGCAAACCTCAGAGAGGAGAGGAAGGAGGGAAAGGATCAGGGTGCAAGAGAGGAGAAAGCAAGATAGACGGCCAGGAAAAGCGCTCCGCGGTTCGGAAGATCTCCCTCC
>NW_009621199.1:14129-17872 GCF_000690535.1 Cariama cristata | reverse complement strand
GCCCCGCCTCTCCCCGCCGTGCCCGCGCTCCCGGGGCCGGCTGCCCGCTCTCACCTGCGTTTCCAAAACGCCGTGTCACCGGCAGTCTTCTCTTTCTCGTTCTTTAAAGGTAATCTTCATCGCGACCTGTATTTTAGGCTAACAGCAAGAAAGATACTGCATGCTGCAGGTATTTGAAAAGCGAACTGTCTGATCTTTAACTTTCCTGATGCAGTTAATGCCTTTACTAAAAGCAGAACTGCCATTTTAGTCAAATTGCCAAATACGGACTTAGTTGTTCAATCAAGAAGTGTTACACCTTGTTGTAAAAGTGGACTTCTGGCATACTGCGTAATGGAGAGATTGTCTCTGTATTGAAGTATCAGCTACTTGCTCTAAACGCCTTTTTTTTTCCCTATACTGATACTCAGTAGCACTTAGTAATATATAATAAACAGCCAGGTAGTTCCTTGTCTGCAGGTAAGTAAGTCTGTATATCAAGCATGTTTGAATCAGTGTCAGAAATGTGAATGCCAGGAGTATGTTCATGGATGTACGCTGTCCAGTGTCCCTGGTTGTGTGAAGTGGTTGTGTGAAGTGATCTGAAATCTTTGCTGTCTTGAAAGAGTCAGCTGAAATGATCCTCATCGGCGTACAGTGAGTCGGCATGAGTGAAAGATCGGGATGTTCTGAAAGTGGTTTTGGAAAAGGTTGTAGAGGATATTGATAGATATAAAGGTGTTTGTGGACAGGCAGCTTTACTACTGTTTTTTTTATTTAGAGCCTAATCACGTTTTCCTTCTAGAATGCTTGAAATACTAATGTCAATAAAAATGTGTTAGAGCATTGCCATTTTTTTAGGAAGCATGCGAGACTTGAACATGGGGGGGTTGTGTGTGTGTGTGTGTGTGTGTGTTAAAGATTCATGTACTTTACATGACAATTTTACATTAGGTGAGTTAATAATTGTCTCTTATTTTTAGCTATGTACAGCCAATAAGATGAATTTAAAATGTTAACAGATATTCTGCTAGGCCTTATTTGAAACATTATCTTTTTCTTCGCAAAGGTCCAGCAGTTCACCTGAGGGTTGTTTTTTGGTCAGCCTAATTGTGGCCTTCAAATGAAATTTCTGGAGTACTTATTTATTATGGAAATGTATACGTGTCTATTAGTGTCAGTAATATTTGAGAGGAAATACAAACAGGAAGATTTTGGGGTTTTTATGTTACTGTTAACTTGCTGGTGATACTGTGTTTTGTATGAAATAGTCCATTCTGCTCCTTTTTAAAGAATTTGTGTACCTTGAATATGGTGCCTCCTAGAAGAGTTGGGCATCTGCTTTTCTCTAAGTAATCCTACCTGCAAAGTCTCCTGCTGGATCCTATGTCCTGAGATACAGGTAGTGCCAATGACTGCGTAGACGATTAGTTTGCTATCAGTAAGTCCAAAGCTCAGCACTAGGGAAAGTCCAGGCTAATAGATGATGAGTAATTTCTACAACTGTGATCCTGAAACTTCAGTTTGTTGGGAGTTTTGTAAAGATCACATCACTTCAAGGCACTTTCCATTAGTTCATACCATTTTTATGCTGAAAAGACATGTAAAATAAAGTGCTTCCAAAACTTTCTCAAGTCACAAACTGCTCAGTGCTCTGTATAATGTTTGATGTGAGGCATTGTAAATCAATGCTATGTTCTGGTCTGGCTAGACAAAAAAATTCGGGAAATGGTTGTCATCTCAACTAAGATGTTCCAGTTCCAGATGAAGATACTTTCTCTGTCTTTATGTGTGCATTGGTGGCCTTTCACTACACTTTGGCTGGAGGGAGAAAACTTCAATTTTTTTTGTTTGAAGTGATTCACAGAACTAGTTTTCTGGGACTAAATGGCTGTTTGAATTTCTCTTGTGAGCCTCATGACATTGGTGATATGAAATTAGAAGCATGGCAGTAATGTTGGCTACAGAACAATCTTTGTATGGGTCTTCACATACTTTTGCAAGTTGTTCCTCTTAAACCTTAATGAAATTCAGTCAAAGGGATTTCTGTATGAGTAGCCTGTCAGCGATCTGTCTAGATTTTTCAGAAGTTTCCTAGGCACAAGTTTGTTGACGCACACAGGCATTCAACATGCACAATACAAAAACTCTTCCATAGGGCATGGAAATGCTACTCTCCTATTTAATAGTGGAAGTTTCTGAGTGCATATGACAGTTTTTGACCTTCTAAAATAGAATATGCTCTGTTTCCATGTAGTATGTTTATAACAAGTTGGTTATAATATGCTTTGGTTTTTCTTGTCCATCATGTGTGTTCTTTGAAGGTATTAGCTATACCTCTTAGAGCTGAAAGTAGTCTGGTTTAACAATATTCAGCTTAGTTGAGATACCTAGTGAGGATTATGCCTCACTGGTAGCCAGCTGTTTATCAGCTACTTAACACAACTACTTTATAGATCAGCACTTCAGTTATAGAATGTTTCCTAACCAGTGCTGAATATTTCTAGTAATGGCTGTCTTTAGGGAAAGTGGCTAGGTTGTGTGTGTAAAAGTGAGTAACTGTTTACACTGCAGTTTAGAGGTAAATTGCAGGAAAAGCTCCCTATAGTTTAACATTAGATACTTACTATTTATACTCTGCTTCCAGAGAGTAAATTTATAAACAGTTATTCTGAAACTGATACGTTTAGCAACCTGGCTTTACTGTACGTCATCAAAAACCTGTTTAGAAGGATTGTTACATGTGTTAGGAGTTCTGTTTATGATCACAGACATTTCATTCATGGTTAAGAATTTATTTTGTTGAATTCTGTACACTCTTAAATGCCAGAGGGGAATAATGTGGAGGATTTTTGCTGTGCCCTCTGCTCTGATGGTGATGAATTAATTTGTCTGCCTTTGTAAAAATAATATTCACAGATATATGTCTAGTTTTTAATTAGTCTGTGAAAATTCTGTGCATTCTACACTGATACAGAAAAAATGGTGAAATATGGTCCTGTTCTAAAATAGTGGATGTTTTCTTCCAATTGTCTTTAGGTCTCATTAGGTGGTGTTGATCTTACAGTGCGGGTCCTTACAACAGGTTACTGGCCTACTCAGTCAGCCACACCAAAGTGCAACATCCCTCCAGCTCCCAGACATGCTTTTGAAATATTTAGAAGGTATGTATTAAAACAGATTTTTAGGTAGAGATTTTAAGAAACTTTCTAAACTTACCTTACAGAGTTAAAGACATGCTAGCATACTGCTCTTCTTCAGTTCATGTGAAAATTAGAGAATGCAATAGTCACATAATGAGGCTTGGGTTTTTGGGAGCTTTAAGTAGGATTCTAACAAGAGTTAATGTTTTGAAAAAGCAAAGTTTAGAATTTCTTAAGAGTGTCCTTAATGGCTCAGAAAAGTCTATGTAACTGTCTAAAGCAATTTCCTCTTAAATACAAAATGTGAACTATGTATTAAGTTTTCAGTTACATTATATTACAGATTTTATTTAGCCAAACATAGTGGGAGACAGCTGACACTCCAGCATCATATGGGTTCTGCAGATCTCAATGCCACTTTCTATGGGCCTGTTAAAAAGGCAAGTATCAAGATTATGAAAATATTGTATTTTTTTTAAAAGTAAGGAAATACACATTTGTAATAACTTCAGAATTTTGTAAAAGAAAAGCTTACCCATTGATAATGTAAGAATAAGATGCCTTCCGTCGGCTTTGTAGTCTGATTCTTCCTTTGTAGCAGTTCTGGTTTTACTCACCCCC
>NW_009621199.1:0-14114 GCF_000690535.1 Cariama cristata | reverse complement strand
TATGAATGCATCACTCAGAATCATCTCTGTTACCTCGTAGAAAAGTAGTAATTTTGATCTTGAAGGGACCTCAATGGTTTGAGTATTTTGGGAGGTTTTTTGACTGTGAATCAATCAAAAGTGAAATGAAACTTGTTTCTCTTTAGAGTGATTTTTGTTAATGTGAAAAAGTGTTGTTAAACCAAGTGTAGCCTACTTTTCATATGCAGAGTGCTAGCAATGTAGACAACATTTTTTCAAATATAAGAATCTTAGAAGAGTTTATAGAAGTACAATGCTTAATGCTTACATATGCAAGAGAATAATTTGCTAGCAATTTAGACCAGTTCTAAAACGTTGAGCTAGAGGTAGTAATGGCACGATGCTTAGGAACATAAAAGGCAATGCAAAATGAAAACAAAATTCTCATAACAGAAAGTATTAATAATGTGCATTTGTGAGGATGTTAAAATTGTATTACTGTAGGATAAATACTTTGATAATTTTAAAGATAAGACTAAAAAACCTGGAGGGTGGGCAAGTAGTGGAACAGGGGCCAGAGAGGTGGTGAAGTCTCCATCCTTGAATATGCTCAGTATTTGACTGGACACAGCCCTGAGCATCTTGCTCTAGATGACCTGGCTTTGAGTGGTGGCTGGACTGTGGGACCTACAAAGATGCCTCCAGCCTCAATTGCCCTGTGATTCTAAGACAGCTACTGGAGAGACACTCTGTTTATGCCACCAGGTGTATGCTATTCTATCATTTGTGTAGACTGATCTCCTAGATAAATCTTTTATCATGTAACTTTCATCTCACTGAGGTAAAATATTGTGCAGTGGAGAATAATCTAATAGTAGTTTTGTAATTTTAAAATAGGAAGATGGCTCAGAGGTTGGCGTAGGAGGTGCCCAAGTAACTGGCTCAAACACACGGAAGCACATATTGCAAGTCTCCACTTTCCAGATGACGATATTAATGCTCTTTAACAACAGAGAAAAATACACATTTGAGGTAAGTGTTGTGGTTTTCTCACCCGGTTTTAAATAACTGTTTTAGGCATGTTCTTGTCCTCTTGAATAGACCTTTGAACATCAGGTGCCTCTCATTCTATTTGAGTGTGGATAAGGACAATAAATACAAGAAGCAGATTATTAGCAATGCACCTGGGAAGCCATCCTAGGGGAGGAAATTATTTGGGAACAGAAGTTTTCAGAAATGTTCAAGAGAGTTGTGAGTGTGATTATTCCTAGACCATAGAGCTATACAAAAGCTGAAGTTGGAATACAGCAGGTGGCTCCATTTGCTCATTTTGTCTTTGAGAAACTGGATTCAGAGGCCAAAGGGTGGAGAAGGGTTTGTATCCTGGCTTCTTAAACACTGAAGTGCTTAAATTGGCAGGCTGGAGTGAGCTGTAGGATGAATCAAAGAACTTTCATTCCTTCTCTGAATTGGTGAGCCAGAAAGGACAATGAAGAAGGTCCAGATAGATTCTTAACAAGGCAACTAGTGGGGCATTGCTGGGAAAGGTTGAAGTGGTCAGCTGATAGACAATGATGAAGGCGGCTTTAGGAGTAGAGGAGGATCCTGCACTATGAGGTTTGAGCATTGTATTGTTAATGTCAGTTAATAGTTTTGTTTTAGAGATTATCTTCTGTTTAAGAAAGTGCTAGCAGCCTTGAAAAGCAGTGTGGGTGCAGTTTGAAACAGAGTGGATTTCCAAGTTTTTTCATCTACTTTTGACTGTGCTATGCATAGTAATCATTTGTGGTTTTGTTTGGATTTTGTTTTCAGCTTATTTGGTGTACTTCTAGCCTGTTAATAAAGAATGTTTCTTTGAAACTGTCTCAGTTAGGATTAAGGAAGGCAGGGTTTGATAGAGGCTCTTAATAAACTATTCATAGTTCAGAAATGATTATTTTAGAGCACAGAAAGTCCCGTGTGTTGTGAAATCTATTGCAGGAGCATTACAGCTTTGAGTACTTTCTCCGCAGAATACTTGAGGGAGGCGGGGGAATAGAGGGACTTAACAGGTCATTTTTTCTTAAGTTGGTGTTGAAATTGGGCTGGTGGCTACCTTACTCCAGAAAATCATAGGCTTTATGAGTAGCAGAGTCTCACTCATATGTGAATAAATACGATTTGGTAGAGCAGTGAAAAATACAATTTTTAATACATGCTCTATAGTTTATTACACTAAGACTAGATGATAGAGAAATATGCCCATGTACTTTTAGGTTGTGTATGCTTTGTTTATTTCTGGTTTGGGAGTTCTTGAACTCTTACTTTGTCCCACAGTAACTAAAACATTAAGAAGGCATATTTGTTTTGTTTGGTTTCTTTGGTGAGGTGTGTGGGAGTTGTCTTTAACTCCAGCCAGGAAAGCTTATGAAAACTTCGGAGTAGAATGAATTTTATCTTTATTCATTGATTATTGAAGACCATGAGTAAGTGCTGAGTGCTGGGCAACTGTTACTTCTCTGTCATATCAAATTAGTGCTTTTACTGTAACATAGCGTGAGAGATGACTTCTGGTGTGTGCTTGTGTAAGCATAAAACTCTCTGATATACAAGTGTTTCTGCAGATTCACAGCTGAACAGATTAATTTGAAGTTGCCTTCACAGTTGGACAGACTTTGCTGTTTTGTCTTACATTCAGTGTGATTATTGATTGCAAACTTGACAAGATCTTTACAATAATCCTGATAGCCATTAAGCCATGTGATTGAGAGAAGAATGGGATAATGATGATGCAAAACTTATGCATAAGATGCTACAGAAACTTAAAGGATTATTGCATAGCAAAATTCCTTCACAAAAATGTATGAATTTACTGTATTCCTATACAGCAATGTTTTATTTATATATGCAAAAGAACTGGTGGCCATAACCAGGTTAATGCTACTTGAATCTAAGAGGAAGGATCTTCATGCCAGCCTTCAAAGAACGCTAATTTTTCCAAATAATTAAATTTCTTCTAATAAAGTCTCATCTAATACTCAACATATTTTTCTGTTAGTTTACAGTACATCTCAGCATTTTAAAAGGTGATATGCACAATTTTTTAATGACATCAAAAAATAGGGGGAAATTTGGGGTTCTTTCTTTAGGTTTAACAAAGAAGAAATACAAATGTGACTGTAGTAGAAGTAAAGTTGTTGAATAATTCCACAAAAATGAGAGATTAGAACTTAAAACTGGCTTACCTGTTTTCTCTTTTGCTGATATCTGCTTTGAAAGATAAAAAAGTTGAAGTCTGTAAACAAAAATAATTTTTTTTTGTCATTTCAACAAAACGATGGAATGTTTTTCCTTCTAATTTCCTTCTGCACATTTTCCTTCTAATAAACTTTTTTTCTTGTGTAGAACTGGACAGAAGTAGTTCCATACCTAGAATCATACCTTTTGTAGCCTCCAGATAGAGCTCACTTGGTAATATTTTTAGAACTAAGATTGTAATCAGTACTGCTCTTGTGCATAGCTCTAGGGGGGTCTTTAAAATGAGGCGTTTTTGGAGATGGGGAAAAAAACATATACATTCTTCACTGTTACATCAAATGTCTGTATAAAAATATGTTTAGAAGACTTACATGCTGCAGACTGAAGGAAAAAGCATAGGAACATCTGTTATCCCCATTTACATTCATAGCTACACTTTTTTATCCAACTTGAAGTTTTTTGCCTTCTTCTGAGGCAGCACATTGCAGGACAATTCTTTCTGTGGTTCTTATTTTAATGCTAGCTTATAAATTCTGAAACCCAAATGATTCGCATACATTAGTGGCTGAGTTGAAATGCTACAGAGTGAAGTAAAATAAACATAGAAATACAAAGTGGTTACTAAACGGATGTTTAGCATCAAAACCCCTCGAATTCCATTTTAGCTCTTTTTCACTTTCATCAAAAGCAGGGTGTATGTATATTTCCTTGTAGAAGTGATTTATCTTTGACAGGATTAATTATAGGTGTTGATCAAAGAGGAAAGTTTGGGAAGCTGACCCTGCGTGTCACAGGCATTACACCATTAATAAGCTGGATTTGGTTCATAGCCTGGAGGCTTTACATTTATTTAAGTCCTAAAATCTAAGTGTCACCCTCCTTTGGTTTGTTAAATTTATGCTGATCAATCCATTTCAGTAAGACTTTTTGTTGTGACCATGTAAAGGATTATAGCATTTTCGGTTTTCTGTTGTTTTGGGGTTTTTTTAATACTACTTTGTGCTGGATCTGAAAAAAATGTGTGAAGGTCATAACTGTGTTTTAAATCAACAAATGAAGAAATCGTTAACTTTCTGTGGGAAAGATGCCTCTTGGGAAGAGGCATTTTGATACCAGCAAACAGTTAAAGTATATGGGTATATGACACTTATTTCAAATAGTATGAATATTTCTGAATGCATTATGCTAAGAATACTCCTGAGTTTAAGAACACTTTATTATTTCCCAATCATCCATAAGCAGTAGGTATAAAAAATTCTGAAATTTTTTAATTTTACTTACTGATTTATTTTTTTTATTTACCTCATTCAAATGAATTTGAACTCGTGTCAAAAACACAATTTCACATGATTTCACATAAAGTCAACATTGTATGTGTAATGTTGGGTCTATGGTTGAAAAGTAAGGCATGTTCTGTCTGAGCCTTGTCATCACAGGGACCTGGTAGCGAGATGTTGTGCATGAGATGCACTGTAATTAATGACAGAGTCTGAGTGAGGCCAGTACATCCAAATTATTTTTATTGCCTGTTCTCAGTGGTGGATGATCACAGAAGAGTGGCATTTTTTCTGGATGGATTTTAAAAAAACTTGAATACACTCAAGAAATAACATCATTTACTAGAACTTAGTTGTACGCTGAAGTTTGATCTTTCTGGTTGCTGTTTAAAGAAATTTTAACAAGTTTTTTTATAGTTCTTTTTGTAGATCTTAGCGTTTTGATCACTGGGAGTTGTTACTGCTGCTTTTAGCCTGAAGGTCATCAGGTTGACTTGTGTGCCATGAGAATTAGGAATTTATGGGGACAGTGTAAGAGCTTGACACTGTTCTTGGAACCGAAGGTGGGGAAGCTAAGAAAGTGACAGTACTTGTGCACAGTTACATGTCTGTGAGGTTTAATTTTCCTACTTGGTAATTTAATCTTTAGCTGCTAGAGGTCCCTCAAGAGTCCAAATGGGAATGTGAAATCAGAGATGTCTGTAGTTTCCTCAGACTAGCAAAAGGAAAATAGAGATAAGGCTAAAATGACCTTCTAATGAATAGGAGCTCAGTAAACAAGTTAGGTTTGAGGAGGCAGTAGTAGTTGGCCTACTCCATGGTAGAGCATGATAAGACATCATTCTGCATCCAGTATAATTTGCTTACTAACTCATGATCACTGGTGACTTACCTAACATACGGCTGTCAGCTCAGCTGAGAATACTGACAGAGGTGCAACAAGTTACGTACATGTTTTTACAAACATTCTTCTTCAAAGTTCATATATTTGCTGCACTATGATGTGGTTTTTATTATTATTGCTTCACCTGGAGAAGTCCTAGCCAAGGGCATCTGGACTGTAAATAAATTGCTTCAAGTTATTCAGGAAGGAGGTGTAATTAATCTAGAGTATTTCAGTGTTACAGTGAAACTAGATCTTGTTTGCTTCCATTTGTAAAGATCCTATTTGCACAGTGCTGTTGAATGCAAAAGCATTTATACAGTTCTTCGTCATGAATGCTCATGAACATCATGGATGTTTTCCATCACTGAGTTACTTAGAAGGTTTGGTTTCACTCTGTTCAGCAAATGTTGGAAACAGCGAGCAAATCCTTTCAGCCTTCTCAAAAATTACAGTGAAATGAAACAACTGATTTATTCATTCTTCTGTTTTCAGCTCATGGTGACTATTTACTTGTCTGTGCATTGATCCAGGTGGATCATTTGCATAGTACATATTGAGACTTTGCTACTGAATGAATTTTAACCTTTCAAACCCCACAGCTGTCATAGTAATAGTATTTTGCATGCTTGAAGGTGGACATTTAAGCAATCAGTGCTGTTGTTTGCAAAACATGATACTTCTGCCATAGCCATAAACTGACTAATATATTTTTCTTTAGGAAATTCAACAAGAAACTGATATCCCTGAAAGAGAACTTGTTAGAGCCCTACAGTCCCTTGCATGTGGCAAACCAACACAACGTGTTCTCACAAAAGAGCCTAAATCAAAAGAAATAGAAAATGGTCACATATTTACAGTGAATGATCAGTTCACATCTAAACTACACAGAGTCAAGATTCAGACAGGTAAGTGAGCTGTATATTCTGCTGTCTTGCAGTCCCATAACTGCCTTAAAATGTCAAATTATCTCTTGCAAGATTGATGTCCATACAAGTAAAAGGAAGAGAGTAATTTATTTTTTGTTGATAATTGGTTGGATGAAAACGAAAATTCAAATACTGAGAGAAGTATGGAAGTCATAGTTAAGCCTTTTACTTGACAGAATTTGTAATTATCTCTTAAAAGGAAATGTTGAAAGAGAAATCAAATTCAAATTAAATAGTAAAATTAAATATGCTACCGATTAGATTCAGAAATAGGAAAATTGCCTCATAAGTTGCTGTACTGATATGAAATTGAGTGATGTTTTTTGCCCATGATACAAGAGCCTTTTCCAAGTGCTAGGTAGCTATGATGTTTTTGAGCAATGATTTGGGTTTAACAAATAAGAGAAGCTGATCAGTACAATACCACTTCATTAGTTCATAGAAGTCCTGGTTTGTCTTATGTGTAAGTAATGGTGATACCTTTTGTCTAGAAAGAACTGTGGAAATAATTACTGAGCTGTAACATTGCTGTGGATATGCTTCATAGAGTGTTTTGGAAGATTAGGTCTTAAGTTTTAGTAAATCTAAAATATTTTCTGGCTTTGCAGATCTCAATACATAAAATATACAGCATCCTAGCAGTATTTTAAGTGCAACATTGGTAATTCACATGCTGTTTGTTGCACGTAATATAACTTGTTAGGCTTCTGTGCATCACGCTGTGTCCAGGGATGTAAGCGTGTAAAACCCAGTAGTACCTACATACATTACATTGCATGTATCCCTCTGCGTAAGTGGTAGCGAGACTGTCTTCATGTGCATGCAGAGTGCTGTAATGTCAACACATTTGCCATCTCTGGAGAATTTTCCTAGCGAGCAAGAGCGCAGCAGCCAAATGAGGATGTTGAGAACCCTCTGTTCAGGACCCAAGGCACTTCCCCCTGGCATGATTAAAGTAAATGCTGTGACAACTGTTCAAGCTTTAGTGGAATTCTGCTTTTTTATTTCCAATCCACAAATGTCTGTGAATGGGGAATGTGATTGGGGGTTCAGGATGGTTTTAGAGCAAATTTGATACTTGTGGTTTTGTGTTTCTGTCTTACACAGAAGACTTCTTATGTGTATCTCTTAAAAACTGATAAATACTTGGGTGATTTTGAGTGAAGAAGAGCGGGGGGGAAAGTGGTGGGAAGAGGGTTTGGTTATAATGATGCTTGGGTGAAAGTGTAAGAAAAGCTAGACATAAGGACAGAAATAAAGCATAAATAGAAGAGGAGAACAGAATACAAAGAACATAATTGAGTTGGAGAAGATAAAGTTGGACTATTTCTTCTGACTGATGAACTTTTAAAGTATTTAACTACTCTGTGATGTAAATTTTCAATCCTTTTTTATTTAATGGATTGCTATGTTAAAGAGAACAGTATTTAATGAAAGCACGGGAGTTGGTGGTGCCTGTAAGCAGATTTGAGTACTGTTCAAATTCTAACATAGCAATAATTAAAATAACAGATTGTTACCTTGTCAGTTGCTATCAAAATATGCCAGAAAGTGTTAATATGTTCTTGTGGCTGGTTTTCATTTAAAAAAAAAAAAAAAAAAAAAACAACAACAACAAAAAAAAAACCACCAAACAACAAGTTTGAGAATGTCAAAACTCAGAAAAACATGACTTGATGTCTAGATGAAATAAATAGTTAAGCTAACACTTACACAATGAATTTAATTTTAATTTTGCTAACATACTTTACATTCTTTTCTTTCAGTTGCTGCCAAACAAGGAGAATCTGATCCAGAAAGGAAAGAAACAAGGCAGAAAGTAGATGATGACAGAAAACATGAGATAGAAGCTGCTATAGTTCGGATAATGAAATCTAGAAAGAAGATGCAACACAACGTGCTAGTAGCAGAGGTATACTTGTACACAGTTTTCATATGGACTTGGGAATTCTGTTTGCTTTTCCTATTAATTCACAAAAGTTACACAGCTTTCACTAACATGATTCTGAAAGGCTTTTGAGAGATGCTGTATTTAATCCATCCCTTTTTTTTTTTTTTTTTTCTCCCTGTGTATCTGAAGACATCTAAATCCTTACCCTTCAGTTCAGGATGTACTCAAGGATATACATATCTAATTTTCCTTCCTCCTTTTAGTGCTATTATGATGTTATCAAATTCCTTGAAATAACAGTTGGCAACAAAAACCACTGTACTTAACATTAATTATTTTCTGCTTTAATCTTGATGGATCCAGGTTTGAGCTCTTAGCAGAGAGAGAAAGAGTCCTCCTGCTTTTAACTGCTAAGTTCTAAAGGGTTCAGGAATAGTATCCATTTTCTGCTCTTGAACTCCCTTAGGGCTGTGAAATTGAGAGGGTTCTCAGGTTGTGACCATGCCTCTGTAGAGGGTCAGTACTTTGAATCATACCCAAAAATGAACAAGCAGCTGCTGGGGACGGCAGGGGGAACTGTCAGAAGTTTGCAGACTTCTTCTTAATGCTTCATGGTTGTAGCCAGCCCTGTCTAAATATATTTTTCTGATTATTTAGGATACTTAATGATCTTACTTGCCCTGTGATCTTACATTATTGATTTTGATCTTATGTTTTAGGTAACTCAGCAGCTGAAGGCCCGATTCTTACCAAGTCCAGTTGTTATTAAAAAACGTATTGAAGGACTTATTGAGAGAGAATATTTGGCACGAACACCTGAAGATCGCAAAGTATACACTTACGTAGCATAAAATGCATTCAGAAATTTTGATTTATTCTTGGACTATACTCTTCGCATGAACTGGGAAGTTCTTTTAAATCATTAATATTAAGACGACCATCTCTTCTATTAAATTACAATACATGTTCTAGACCATTCAGATCAAACCTTTTACTCCTTTTGAGAGTTTTCAACATCAATTGATTGAGCTTCAGGCTTTTCAACGTTATCCCTGTAGAGATCATCCTTACAATTCTTCGGGAAAATGTGAATGTGCCGCGTTTGTTTTCAATACTGTATGAAAACAGAAAAATAAAAACAAATTTAGCAAATACAGCTCATTTAAAAAAATAAAATTGTTGGAATTTCATTTCCCCAGATCTTCAGTGTTGATGTAAATGTGTTTCTGTAGTGTTGCTTAGCACTTCGCGCATTGTATAAGTTGGGTTTAAAAGAAACCACAACTGGTAAGGCAGAATTCCCAGTTATATTGCTCTGCTTCAAATGTTTCTTTAACTAGCCATGTTTTAAATTAAATATTTGGTAATTTTTTGAAGACCCAAGAAGACAACTTGAGCATGTTTCACTCTTCCAGCTGCACTCACTGTTCCAACAACATGAATCGGGAACTTCTGGGAGCTCTGAAAAGACCGTAATAATTTTGGCTTTCCCTTCTGTAATTTGAGTTCTTCTAAATTAAGCTCTATATTGATTAGGTTTGTTCTGGTTTCTTTATAGGAAAAAGGAAAAGACTTTAGTGTGTATAAACTGTATAATAATTTTTGCTGTTGTACTCACTGCTGATGGTGGATTGTACAGGGCGATGTTTTTATTTCAGTAAATGTAGACAAAATAAATTTAAAATAAATGGATTTAGTGTACACAAACAACTAATTCAAGTGTGTTAGAGTACAGGGTTGACAATCTTTTGGAACTAAATACTGTCCCCTGGGGAAAAGTACTGGGATTATATTTTGTTAACAAACATCATAGATGGATCTGTAGCCCCAGGGCTTCCCATCATAAGTGCATATTTCAGGAGATTAAAGTGAAGCCAGCGTGCACTATTTGTTTTAAAAAAATGCATTTTAAACATGCAATAAAAAATCGTTACTGTAATGAAATTTTTAGTTCTTACCCTGGAACTTTTTCCTTCTTGTCAGTATGCTGCAAAAATAGATCAAAAATTGCAGTTTAGAGGCATCAGTATTTTCATAGTTAGAAATTGTTTGAAGTGTGCATTGTACTGCAGAGTTTTTATTAAACAGTACTTCTGACATTTCAGTGCACATATTACATGGTTTCTCTGCCATAGCTATTTTTCTGTTTTAATTCGAAACAGTATTTTTTTTTCTTGGTTCACATTACTTTCATCCATAAATACTGAAAAATATAGTTGGGATGGGCTTCCCAATTTATTGAGCTGGAGTTGAAACAAAAAGAAAAACTTGGTTGTAAAGCATTAAGATACTGCCAGAGCATTTCTTGATTAGCTGTATTAAACAAATACATGGTGGTGGTGTAATACAGCAAAGCGATTGGAGAGTATTTTTCATAATGTGTCCCCAGTTTCACCATTCTCCAGCCTGTTAAGATTCAAATCCTGGCTATGGCTATTGTTCAGTAGTAGGATATTTCTTCTAGAGAGCAGGACTGGAATTGGGGTGATATTTTAGCTTGAGTATTCTGAAACTTTTTTTAAGAAGCTTTACGTAAGTTTACTGCACACCCCCAACACACACACACACATATATATATTTTAAGTCATCAGAGCGGAAGTGTCCAAGGGACTTTGCTGCCATTGTTCGTCAAGAATTTAGCCCACGAAGAGAACAGCTAGGCCATCAGCCGTTCTAAAAATGTATTTGCTGGCTGTTATTAAAACACCTATCTGTCTCTGTACAATATACACAAAACTTCAGTAGAAACATAGTCATTGTTTAGCTGTTAAAATAATGCTAAATACAGGTGGGATGAGATCTGGGCTTTGGATTGTGTCTTAAGTCATCAGAATCATCTTCCTCAAAATGTAACTCACTCTTCTATGTGTCAGTAGGAAGGTTTTCTTTTATGCATGTCTTACTCTTCAATAACATGAATGTTGTGATAATTGCATGTTAATGCTTTCCCATGTGCTTTTTCAGGGAGAAATGGGTTCATGTCCTTTTTCCCTGTGAAGCTTCTAGAGATATTAATGTTGCTATCCATGACAGAAGGACTTTGTCTTTCACGTTGTAATTGTACTTTTGCATTGGATCAGCCAAAGCTTTCTACCTCTGGTGGCTTTTGGAAGTGCTGAGCCTGCATGTTACGTGAATGACTGTATTACTTGTTTAAGAGTGGGGTTTTTTACAAGCTGTGTGGGCAGGAGTGTTTGCTAAAAGAGTAACAGGTGGTGATGGCTATCTTCAGTAACAAATACTAAGAGCATAGTTTCCATTTTAAATTTAATAGAATTTTGAAGACACTAATTATTCAGGAAGGGGCTTTTGCTGAAGTCATCTTTTGGAAATGTGTCCTTTACCGTTGAACGACAAGATAATGTTACTGAGGATTTAAAGACAGAGAATGTGAAAACTCTGGTCAGAGAGAACAAGACATCACTAGGACTCTGCCTAAGGTGAGTTTGATGCCCATGCCTTTATGCTGTTTGTGTACATTAGTGAGTTTTCCTCTACAGTTCCTAATAGAATTCTGCTGTGGCTTACCTAATTTCATTTTTGCTTCCTTTCTTTCCACTTAAAATTTCTTTGTAATTTTGTTAAAATTTCATCAGTAGGATTGTAGTTACATGTATGAGTGTAATTATTGTTTGGTTTCTTTGCATTAATCTGCAGTTAAATGCAGTAACGACGTAATAAACATGGAGTTTAATTCTTCAGAATTTTTAAAATTAAAAGTAGGTTTTGGGTTTATAGCTATTTGAAGATACATAGACATGTCCTTTCCTTGTAGACAAGCTTATTTTAAAGGGCCGAGAGTACACTTCATTTACCATCATAACAAATAAGATTGTCTTATGTATCCCTGATTTAGTTCTTGCTCTTTCCAACGTTAGCTACCTTTACAGCTTTGATTTGCTCTTTTTGTCTCTTAGAATTACTCCATATAATTTCCCCATTTGCTACAGAACAAATGAATATTAAGCATGTCCGCAAAGCAGACTGTCTTGGATGCTAAGCTACTCCTGAATGAAACATCTCTTCTCGCCCCCTTTCCTAAAGACAAACTTTGCCGTGTCATCCCTAAAGCTTTCAATGTAATACTGTTTGTTCTTGTTACCTTTGCTCACTGAGAATTGGCAGGTGGACCTGTAAAAACTGAAGCATTGCTGTAAATACTCTGGTTGACGAGTATTTTTATTCAGATGTATTGTAATCAAGTACCTGATTGGTGGCATATATATACATACATATATATAGTAATAGAGCCTGTCATGATGCATGGTTTAGGGGATAAGCTTGCACAGAGATGGGGTTCCCGTGTTGTCAAAAGTAGCCAAAACTGGAACTACTTGTGGCCACTAGTTGTATGTCCAGAAGTGGCCAGAACTTTTATAGCGCAATCGAAAAACTGCTTACCTCTGCTTTGTTCGTCTCAGTGGTTAGAGGTGAGGTGGGCTGTGATCACTGGCTCCCAGTTCCTCGCAGCCCCTGTGGATCGGAGTGAGGATTTGACGGTCTACAGCTAGGCTTACAGTAGCGTGTAGAGCTGGTAGGAGGTATTGTCTTGTTTGTGGCTGTACCAAAGTCCAATTTCTGTTAATACTCATTTTGATATCCTGGATAGTAAATGAAATAACCAATGTGCTCAGTCTGAAGCATGAGTTTAATGGCTCCTCTGTCTTCTGGAATGCGTTATGTGAAAAGTTTGTAAAATGCAGAACTTTATATATATCCAGCTGAAAGCTAGATAAAAGAACAGGAGAATAATTCACCTAACTTTCTGTCCTTCAATACGTAGGGAAGTGTTCATGGAGTGTGCCCACAAACTGGATTGCATATTCTGATTATTTCTGCTGGTTTTATCCATGCTTTAACTCTGTAACTGGCATGGCAGAAGTGAACGTTAATAGAAAAATGTGAAGATGCTGTTTTAAATTAAAATAGTGGCACACCTTTAACACATGGCTGCGATAAACAGGCAGTGCGCAGCAACACCCACATCGGTGCAACTTGGCTTGCGTTTTGTGGGCATGGTGGTCTCCTTCAGAGCAGCAGGTCTCCCCAGGTGTGCTGTGGTTCATGCGTTTGGCGTAACCTTACTGACGTGGCCGGACCGCTCACTGCAGGAAGGTGCTGCTGCGTTGGCATTAGTACGTGTCAGGTTTATAGAACAGCTTCACTTCTGTCAGGGTCTTGCTCTGTCCCTCATGTCTCCTCCAAAACTGGAGCTTTGGTGGGGAGTGAGTCTGTGGGAGTTAATGTGTTTAGTACTGTTAGGAGGAACATGAAGCTTATGGATAGGAAAAGAACATTTGAACTTACAGCAGTGATGTTTTATTAATTATTCTTTCTCCTGCAGTTCAAAAGTTAGCCTGTATTCCAGGTACAACAGACACTGATGCACCCTCCAATCTTAATGACTGCCATTCTGTTCGTCCTCTTTGAACAACATACCGCCGTCGTTCACTTAATTTGTATGCCTTATCCTTCGGCGGCGAAGCATTGACGTTTGAGCTGTCAGAAGCTGAAGTTAAAGCGAAGGTGGTGCAGGGTACTGTGCACGCTCAGGAAAGTAATGTTTAGGCAGCAGAGCGATGAGTGTTTGCGACGGGGGGCTGTTCGCTGTCATCGCGGCGTGTCGGCTGTCGTGCAGGGAGGAAGGCACATCTCTGGGGAGAGCAAGGGAGGTGCGTGGGCCAAAACTGGTTCTGAGATTGTGGGGCAGGTAGTCGTTAAACCTTGTGCAAAATGTGGTTTTAGTAACTTGTATTCTTCGTGTATTAAGATGGTATGCTGTGCTGGTAGCTTTGAGGCATCCTGGATGACTTCCAGCAAAAAAACAAGTATTACTAGGGATGCCTTTTAACGCAAAAAGCCGAGTCTGCAGTACAAACCTGCTTTAAACATCAGAAGCTGTGACACTGATAGAAAGAGTGCCAGCAACGTAGCCG
>NW_009621198.1:0-583 GCF_000690535.1 Cariama cristata | reverse complement strand
TATTAAACAGAAACTTTAAGAGCTGTCCCTCTTTTTTAAAAAACCCATGACCAACATACTAAATTTCTCATCAAACCTCTTCAATCGTTAACTCTTCTTATGGGAGTGACTGTGCACATACAGATAGGCACTCGCACACCCCACACTGGTTGGTTGGTTGGTTGGGGGGGTGGCTTATGCGGGGGTTTTAAATGTTGGTTTTTGTTTTGTGTGGGCTTTTGAAATTTAAATCAGGTATTCTTACAACATTAAGGAGACAATGTAACTTTTATCCAGTGGCTAACACTGAAATTCTTACCAGGATAAATGCTCCTTAGATGTATGTGTTAACCTGCAACAACCAACCTAAACTGAACTCTTCAAGCTAAGCGTACAGATCAGTCTTCTATACTCACAGAATGAAAAAAAACCCAGAACCCACCAGCCTCCCACAAAACTAACCCTTGCTTCCTCTGCTGCTCACTACCGCACAGGAGGCAGTTTAAGTCACAGCCACCCCTCTCACCTCCCTGTGCCTGGCTGCAGCCCTTCGGCCACCACCTCCCTCAGAAGGGGCTTTCAAGCCCATCAGCCATCTATCAGT
>NW_009621197.1:69592-80964 GCF_000690535.1 Cariama cristata | reverse complement strand
AGCCCTGTTTTAGCTAAACCAGGACAATGGAATATTTAGAGGGCTTCTGGGATGTAGCTGAAATTCAGTAAGGTCCAGTCAGGGAGAACAAAGCTCTTTTGTGAGTCTTTCATTGTTAGCCTCACATCAGCAACAAACACAGAAATTCTGTTTCTACCCTTTCTCCATAAATGCAGTTGGTGCCCCATTTTTTTGAATCTCTTCCTCACAGGTTATAATGGTTGGGGGAAAAAAAAGGATGTCAGAGTATAGAAAGAGGAGGAAAGAATAGATCTAGGATTCTTTTTCATGCATGTGACATCATCCATTTTTTTTCTGTCTCATAAAAGTTTGTTATAAAATGTATATGCATTTTACAGAGTGGTCTGAAGCCTCCTTGCTGCATCTTCCCAGCTGAAAGCCCTTTGTCATTCATGTAGGGTTAAACTCACCCTTAGGTATTTGGGGTCTGGTCCCATAACTCCTATGTTCCTGGATGCAGAGCAGCCCAGGCTCAAAACCAAAGTGGAGGTTGTTCCCACCAGCTCCAGGATGAGAAGAGACCTTGAATTTCAGTCTTCATCTTCTCGAATAAGTGCTGTAACCTCTAGATAATTACCTAAAATTATGCACCACTACTTCCCAGTCTGGATCAAGAGACACCTTCCATTTGTTTTAGTGGGAGAAGGAGATACCTAATTCAAGCAGACTAAATCATTGCCAAGGTGTTTACATTCTGTGTGATATAAATGGAGAGATGGAGGCAGTGATGTTAAGTGCATTTGAAGACTCAGTAGATCTCTGGAGGCATTGCCTCTCTGCTAATTATCTAGGGAGTCTCGATAATAATACTAAAGGGACTGGATTTATCCTTGCAGCTTCAGGCAAGCGCCTAATATTTCACTGAGATAATGCTGAAGACAAGTATGTAAATTAGGAGAATTTAATTTCACTTTTTAAATTCATTTATTTCTGTTATATTTCTCTTAGCCATTAGAAGAATTTACTGAATCAGTACATTTGATAATCAGTATTTTCTTCCGAGAGGATCTTCTCTCCAGGTAACCCAGCACTTCAGAGATAAGCTCATGATATTAGAAAGAGTCCAGTCTGCTGTGGTCCATAAGCCAAGTACCAGATGACCACAGGAGATGCAGATTCCTTGTTCATATGAAACAGATCATCATCCCTTGAAATTGCCTCCATTCCTAGTAGGTGCAGATACCAACAGGTCTGTTGTTAAAGCATCTTTGAAACCTGATGTACATTTGGCAGCTGGTGTTTCTGATATCAGTGTAGTTCTGCTTTTTTCCCAGCACAGACAAGTGTTTTGACTATTTAGTGATGTTTGTGAGAATTTCACTGCATTACAAACAGGCTTTGGCTATATGGCAACTGCTGATTAGCTAGTACTCCATGCAGTACTGCAAGCCCCATTGGATGCAGCCAACACCTTCAGTCTATGTATTTACTCCTACTGTGATACTTAAATTTCCTTGGCTGGATCCTTCTGGTCTCTCCAAAAAGTGTGAAGGAGGAGACGCAGCTGGGACAGCTGACCCCAATGACCCAAGGGATATCCCACACCATATGATGTCATGCTCAGCACATACAGCTGGGGGAAGAAGAAGGAAGGGGGGGACGTTGGGAGTGATGGCGTTTGTCTTCCCAAGTCACCGTTGCGCGTGATGGAGCCCTGCGTACCTGGAGATGGCTGAACCCCTGCCTGCCCATGGGAAGTGGGGAACGAATTCCTTGTTTTGCTTTGCTTGCGTGCGTGGCTTTTGCTTTACCTGTTAAACTGTCTTTATCTCAACCCACGAGTTGTCTCACTTTTACCCTTCCAATTCTCTCCCCAATTCCAACGTGGGGGGAGTGAGCGAGCAGCTGGGTGGGGCTGAGCTGCCAGCTGGGGTTAAACCGTGACACTTGGTTTATCCCAAGGTTGCATGGTGCCAGTTGTGTCTCTACTGAAACCCAAACCCTATTCTCCAGCCTCTTTGTATGGGGATTCTTCTTATGAGGGCTCACTGCAACAGGAGGGCAATACCTCCCTTGGCATGCAAGAAGTCTTATTTGATCTTGTCTCAGTATTTGGAGCTCATGTCACCCATCTGCTATTCCTTGTCATCCAGGTTGACAGTGGCAGGTGTCTCTTCCTTCAGCCAGAAAGTTTTTTCCAACCGGCTCTCTCCTGTGAAATGTGATCCCCACAGAAATGTGCTGAAGCTCTGGGAAGTAAGAAACGGGAATTGTGCCATCTTTTTGCATGTTCAGGGCTGCCTTGTATCAATAGAGATACACAGAACTACCATGGTCTGAGCCTTCCCTCGCAGTCGTCAGGGATCCATCCATACAGGGGACCAATACAATGAGCAGTGGGTGCGTCTGTTGCCAGTGTATTTTCCCAAAGCCAAGAGCATGGTAGTGACTGGCCTGAATGATGAATAGAAAGATTGTGATAATATCTTACAAGCATTGGATGTAAGCTGGGCTTTTAATAACGGGAGAACAAGACTGTTCAGGAACAGTCTGGTTGTACTCATCTACAGCTGAAATATCTAGAGCACTTGCCATTTTGATGCAAAGATGGGAGAAGATCCTGTGAGAATTAGAAGTGGACTCTGTCACTGTTTAAACAACTTTCCTGTCTCCCTTTTGGGCATTTATGGGGTGCTGCTCAGAGCTCTTAGATATTATTAGAACATCTCGGTTTGATGTTGCCTCGGTTGCATTTGTCCTTCAGTCTTTTATTCAACCAAGAACCCCCTCATCTCTCAGGAGTGTGCGCCACTGTGAGTCACCTGCATGGTGAACTAACATGTAGGCAAGCCCTTGAAGCAGAAAGAGGTAACATCTACCCCTTTCAAAGATGCAATCTCTGTAGGTACTTTGATACTTGTCCTCTCAAGACCTAGAAAGGTTTCCTGGAGATCTGGTGTTGAGATGGAGGGACATGAAACAGCTGCAGGTACTTCTGTGAAGGGGAGCAGGAGCATGTGTATGCCGCTAGGGATATTGCAGAAGAGAAAAAAAGAATTTGTGCTACCACTACTTGTGTGTATGTACATGAACTCAATAACACCCCATTGGAAAGGACCCATTAGAGTTGCTTTTCCTTGACTTGTTCTCATCTTAGAACCACACTTTTTTCATTTATGCCTATCAGACTGCTGACTCTATCAGTTTATGTCCTTGAAAACCATTAGCCTGATAGTATTTTAGTAGCTTGGAAACCACAGTGGAGAGTGCCACCTACAAAAATCAGTGCTGGGTACGATGGTAACTCCCATCTGAGGTCAAGTCTGAGGAGGTTGAGCCTGCTGGCTGGGAGTACGTGACAGGGGCTGTTAACAGAATAGGACTTGCCATATTGCAGGCTATATGAGGGACTACACCATTACATCTCTTCTCCCACGAATGTTCATCTGTCCGGCACGGGAAAGGTTTATCACCTGAACAAAGCTGTTGGACTCATCAGAAGCTGAAATACATCAAGTTGTTGAACTGTAGTATCAGAAAGTATTTAGCTGCTTAGTGTACACATTTCTGCATTCTTCTTCTGCCACGCATTAGCTGTTCATTCTTCTAATTTGAATTTTACTTTTCCATATTTTACAATATTTGATTTTTTTTTTACAAGTTATGATGCTTTTCATATTTGATAAGGAGACATGAAATTTGTCCCACTAAACTCTAAATGCAGAGCTGCTGCTAGAAGGATTTATAGATAAATAAACAAGCCTTGTTTAATTAAAGGCTAAAGAAATGGCTAGATAAGGAATTCTTTAAACTTCTCTCCTGTTACTTAATTCGAGATAACGTAGTTAGTCTTCAGCTTTGATCCAGAAATACGCAGATTCAATTTCTGTATCCATTTCCAGCCCCACCAGTCACACGTAGATAATAATCAGGGATAGTTTTACCTTTCCTAAAATCCAGGAGGGCACAAGCTCACGTTGGCCGCCGGAGGTCACTGTAGCTCCACAAAAAAAAATAAAGAGCCCCCGTTAATTAACAACTGATGAGGGAAAGGCTTAAAAATTGAGCGTTCTGGGACTTTGTGTGTTTACGGTGTGAAAACTGTGGGATAAAACCAATAAAAACCCTATTGCAAAATGTGACATATTTTGTCACTTTTTTTTATTATTATTTTTCAAATTGTGCATGTTTAGGCTTTATTTTGAGCAAGTAGTGTAGGAGTCCACTTCCCACGTCCTCCTTCTCTACGTGCTGTGAAGATTTCAAGTGCTCAGTGTGAGAGAGGAGGCACCAGGCTAATGCCCATCTCTCTTCTTTACACAGGGAAGAAGTTTTCCTATCAAGAAGTATGTCCAGCCTCACACGACTGTTCTCTGAAGCTTCTGCTCCCCTTAACTGGCCACCTCTTTAGGAGACCTAAGCCATGAGGATGTAGGAAACATAGATTACTCGTTTTTTTGTGATTTCTTGAGATTTTTCCTTTGTCCTTCTTTCTCCTCTCCAGACCGTAAAGTGCAACATCTGCCTTCCAGCAGAGATGCTCAGCCACAGCAAGCCCTGGTGCACCCAGGTTCTTGGGGCAGGACCCAAAACCAGTTCTCGCTACTCCTCGTCACGGATGCAGAAGCAAGGATGGCAACTGCCTACAGCTGCTCGGTCACCCAACTGCCTTCGCTTCCACTTATTACCTGCTGCCTGTATAGCAGTGACGCCAAGAAAGGCTGCAAAACCTGTCTGAAAAGGTGGTGAGACTTTCTGGCCTTTATCCCGCCCTGAGCTCCTCGCTGCTGCAGCGGTACTGCCATCAGCTCTTGAGCCAGCCAGCTGTAAGCCAGCTCGGGAAGGATGAAATTTTGGCAGTAATACACAAAGTGCTTCCCTGCAGCAAAGCACTTTAGCGTATACTCATGCTCAGGCATAGCTATGTCCCTGACTTCAAATGGTGCGTAAGAATAGGGTTGGAGAATGTAAAAACTTTTAAAAAAAAAGAGATGCGAAAGACGTTAAGTTCTTGCACCAGGGTGCTGCTGAAGCTTGCTGTCTCTTGTACTCTCATAGCTGTCCCTCAGAGATCTTTCACAGGAGGACATAGATCTTGCCTCAGGAAAGCCTTCAGCTAAAGACAACTAGTCAACAGTTAATATGAAAAGTGCAAGTGAGGGAAAATGCAGAGGGACTGCAATTCTGCTCCAGTAGAGCCACATCTACTAAAAGCACTGAGGTGGAGGTTCATCCTACCCAAGGTACAAGCCTCATTTTCCTTTTACAGTTTATCTCTGAGGGGTTTCCCCTCTGCCTCTGAACTGTGCAGAAGAAAGCAAGGGCTGACATCCCCCCTCAGTACAGAAGTACCCACTTTTAGGTGACGGTCATGCCCAGGGGTAAGAGAAGCCATGTTATCAACAGCACGAGAGACTTGGCTTGGAGCGATCTGCCTCTTTCACCAAGAAGAGACCTGTTGTAAGGGAGGCAAGCCGAATGGCAGAAAAAGTGACAATTGTGGTGCCTTTCAGAGAGAAGCCAGGGTCGCTCACATCTTTTTCTCTGATACCACTCTGGTGGTAACAAGCCAGTCTAATAGACAATTCATGCATGCTTAAGTGTTGGTTGTTTATTATGCATATTGACATCTGATAGCTTATGCAGATAACCCTCATGCACATGTCTGAACACTGATAATGCAAAATGTGGCTAATAGGTTTGGAAGACAAGAGCGTTGTAGGTTAAGATAACAGATGACCAAATCATGGAGTGGAAGCCTATAGTTTCACCTGTCTGCATATATGTTTAGCCCGCACGCAGTCAGCGTGTCACGCTTGTAATGGGCTCATGCAGAGAAGAACAGCCCTGCAAGGTATGTGGGGTACGTATGTAATATGTCTGTTACTGTCCTGCAGATGCTGGTTTTATGTCTGTGTCACAGCATAGCTCAACAAAGAGGCAATGGATTGGGAAAGGGCCTGAGATTTTGATGTTTCCATTTAAAATCATGCATTGCCTCATTTTCCTCAGTGAGAGAACGTCCAAAAAGAGCCTCTTTGTTTCCATTAGAGATGCTCAAAATGATTATGAATGGGGCCATGGGGCCTTCACGAGTGCCTCATCAATCCCTCCCTTAGGAGTGTTGCCACTTAGGCTACATATTTTTAAGGCTGATGTTATCTGTTAGAGTTGTTCAGTGTCTTCATGGACTCGTACAGCATCCCTCGCTCGTCTAAGGAGCTGTTAGGACGTTAATATTGACATATTTGACTTCACTATGTGCGGAAATGTGATCAATACATCATTAGAATTGAGTCCTGAGCTGGAGTTTGAAGGAGAACTGAGAAATGCTATTCCGGGACAGTTCATTGCACGTGCCCCAGGCACAAAAGATAGCTAGTGTAAAAATGCCTGTGAAGATACCTGGGGAAAATGGGAAAAGAGGGGAATAGGCTCACGGCTGGTGTCAGTGCAGGGCAATGGTACCACAAATAACACAGACCCTCCGGCACAAAGGGGTTACTACATCCTTGCCTGTCACAAGGCTTGGTCTCTACAGGATTACAGACGGAAGGGAGAGGCTGGTGCAAAGGACACCAAGTGAGGGTCAAGGTGTGTGCTCCGCTGCATCCAGCTGGCAGAAACTGGAGAGGTCTGAAATGCTGACTTTGAAGTTTGATCTGATTTACTAGCCTTCTGGATTTGTTTCTTTGAAAGTCAAGTGTGGGAACAGAGCTTATCTGAGGGCTGCAATTTTCCTTCTACTGTGCGAGCTTATGTTTGAGTCCCATCAGAGACAAGCAGAGAGCAGGGGCATCAGGTTTGCCCCGAGGGGTCCGGCAAAGGCTGCTAGGGAAAGGAATCTGGGCTGGATGCGGAGGTGGGCTGAGTCTGGGTGCTGTACCTGGGTTTCCAGGATAGACCTAGAAAAAAAAGAAGGAAGCCTCCCAGGTGTGACGGTGATGCCCAGAGCGGGGATCATGTGCGTGCATGCATCCGGGGGGATGCACAGAAGGGGGAAGTCCCAATGGGAGGTGGGTGCTGGTACCCTTGCTCACTATTGAGAAACGCCCTTCATTCCTTTTCAGAGAGAAAATGGAAATCGTGCACTTAACAACTCATCAGCCAACTCGATTGTTATCAAAATGTTTTGTGTTTACATCCTTTTTCTACGGTTCAGTTTGAATGCCAGACAGGGAGAAGGATTTCAGAGAAGAGAAGGTAGTTTCCAAGGGATTTGCAGCAAGAATTTCACCATAGGAGAACTTCTCAAAGGGAATTTTTTTAGAAAAGTTAACATTTGATCCTGACCTCCAGTGTAATTTGGAAAATCAGCTCTCTACCTCCTGATTAGAAATTGTGGCTGACAACTCTATAAAAACCAGCCATGCTTTAAACAGGAGGCTTGGCATCTGTAAGACATTATCCATCAGTCTGTCCTTAACACCACATCAGCACCTCTGGGAGAAGCAGGACCAAACGCAGGGCGATGTACCTGGAGCCCAACTTCCCTAATTATCTGTAACTGCCTGAGTGATTTTGGACAAGCCCCTGCGCTCCTGCCTCTGTTTTCCTATCAGTCAAATATGGTTTTCCTGCCGAGTGCTGTGCTGTCTGCCTTCTCACCGGCACTCCAGTATTTCCAGTCTGTTTACCAGTTCCTCCATTTTTCCAGGACCGCTGCTTGACCCGGTACCATACGTTGGACAGGGATGTCTGCCCACCGTGGCATAAGCTGCCTTCCCCCACCAGACCTCCCTAAGGAGCCTATAACGCATTTTGCTGTCCGTAAGGCTGTGTCGCACCTCCCGTTTCGTACGGACCCGTGTCCTCCGCAGTGCCACGTCTGAAAACAATAACCAGAACCTGCTGGATCTGTGGTTTCAACCTGCTCACGATCTCCCTGCTCTTTCCATCAATACCGATCCTAATGAAATGGTAGCCGTAACTGCTACCCAACCTCTGGCTGGTGGGGATGAGCAGATTAAAGCAAGTCGTCTTTGCGTACACTTGTGAGCCCCGTTCAGTGCAAAGCTGGTGCTACTATGGGTCATGAAACATAAAAGAGGTGGGTAGTAGTGATAACTGGATGTGTCAATCCATGCCAACAGTTTCACCAAGTCCTTTCTTGGCTCCTTCATGGCAGGTTGCCTTTGGAGGAACAATTCAACCTCTCGCTTTCTCTTCCCCTCTGGTAGGCTCAGTCCTGTGTACCCTGTTTTGTTGTTTCCTTTTATTCCTCCAGGCTTTCTGAGAGGACGTTGTCTCCACCGGGATGATTCTGAAGTGCAGGCAGGCTGTGGGGATGTCACTGTCGTCCAGGAGAATTCGTGGTCAGAGCCCTGCTCAGCTCCAGGTCTCAGGCACATCAATCACACCGGCTGCATGAAGTCCTCTTCTTATCGAAACAGGTAAATCTTATCTGCTGGCTGCTGCAGATGCTCAAAGCTTTGCCAACAAAGGCAGGAACACTGTGATTGTCTTCGCTAGGACACCTCTGTGGTAAGGGAGAACCTATTTTGCACTTCGTGCTCACACAGAAGTGGAAGGATTGCCCTCACTGTCTATCAGAGCGGCTCCGTACGAGGCAAGGGAAGGGGAAACTGCCTCTGCTTTCCAAACCTGGCTCCCTTTCTACCGGGACAGACACGTCGGGACAGGCACTCAGGGACAGACTGCCACCCTCCCTATTCTCCTCCTTCTCCCTATCTGCTGGGGCTCTTCTGAGGGTCTGGGCTTTTCCCCAGCCAGCAAATGCTCTATTGCATTTGGACCTTGCTCTGCTGGAACTTGTTTCTGCTGGGACCTCAAAGATCATAGAATCATGGAATCATAGAATCGTTATGGTTGGAAGAGACCTCGAAGATCATCAAGTCCAACCGTAAAGATGTGGTTGTCCTCTGTAGCAACTTGCACGTTCCTATTTTTAACACTATAAATCATAAAAAACACCCCAAACCCCACCCCCAAATGAACAGTTTGTCAGGTCTGAGCTAGCCACCAGTGAAGACGCATCATTCCTCCTCCTCTGCTTGACAAGGTTCGGCCATGTGTCAGCGGGTGTGACAAAGACCTAGCAAGAGCGTGTAGACGGACATGTACCTTTCATGTGCTTATGTCATCTGTACCATTGCTTTGGAAGAAGCTCACTTCCCTGCTTTACTTATGTTGCGTGGGTAACGGAGGCATTTTCTCCGATTGCTCGTGTCTCTATCCGTTCTTAAGTCACCAAGGATGGGCAATTAGCAGGGCTTGTTTCTATTAGCAGGGCTTGTTTCTAGCTGCTGGGATTTCGGTTGCAACATGTGCAATTTTGAATATGCTTCTGAAAGGTCCTCTCTTGGAATTAAAAAGTGACAGAGTTTCATCTTTTATTTTTATTCCTTCTCAAAAACAAACAAACAAAAGAGATCTTTCTGTGTTTTGTTAAAAGACTGTTGAGGGCCGTATCCTGGACTGCTATTCTCACTTTCCCATGGTAGATACTACAGTAACACATGATCATATGTATCCAGCCCATCTTTCACTACACATTGTACACAGTGAATAATAATGTCTGACTGCGGGCCACAGTTTAGAGAACATAAAGTTGGGCAATTTGCAATAAAATTTGGATTTAGACACATTACTGCTGGTCTCCATCCTTCCCAGTATAATGGACGGTAGAAAAAGACATTAAAATAATAAAGTGTCCACTGAAAAAGCTGTAAATCCAGACTCTGCTAGGAATTTAGGACCGCAGAACTGCCTTAATGAGCCATGGGCTGCTACCTACTGACATGCTGTTTGGCAGGAGACTGAAAGCAAGAAGGCTGTAATGTCAGAAATGTTACAGGATTCACTGGCAAGCTGCAGAGGGACAAAGAAATAGGTAAGTAGGAAAATCATTAGTCTGTTTGTGTTCGGAGCAGGAAATAACAGCCGTGGCTCAGGGAGGTGATGGTGGCATACTGTAACTGCTTAAACATAGCATAACTTTGTGGTACGGGGTTTTTTTTCCCTTAGGATTTATTGACCATTACCCTTCGCCTTGCAAACTAGGCATGATATTTGGTCGGTGCAGTCACAGCCGAGGAATGGGCACTGCGAAGAAAGGAGGTAAGCAGGCATTCGTTTGGCCCAGTACAACTTGAAAGAGTTCAAGTCTGAATCAATATGCCCAAGAGCAGAAAACAAGAAGAACCACCACTTTTGCTTTTTAGATAAGTCTCAAGATGGTGAGGGCTTGATTTAGCACTGCTGAGGTCTTCAAATTATCAATACCGTAACTATCCAAGCAATTGAGATGCAACCAGAATTGTTGAAGAAATTGTACTCTGAGCTGTGAATCAGAAATGTAGGTATTATGAAGGGAATTGTTATTATTTTACAATATAGATATAATTACCTTAATGAAGGAATAATTATATAATATAAATATCATTTTGTTATTAAGAAGCGTTTAGATTTTAATACTGAGTTATTAAAAGAAATGCAAAATTCCCCTGTTGAATGGACAGTTTAAAGAGTTTTGGTGGTTATACCACCAGGGGCGTTCAGCTTCTGCATGAAAGAACCAAAGTTTTAAACAGCACAGCAAAGGGCTTTAAAATGAAAGCAAAGGTAAATTATTTTTCCCTTCCCTTTTGTGTCTGCCATTATGGGAGGTACCGATGAATGTGTATTTCCCAAAACATTTGCACAGCATGTGCAGAAAAGGATTAGATCACTATCTCTGGACTCTGGACTGGGATTTATCTTGCATGGTTTCAGACACTTACCTTGTCATCTTCTACATTTTCTGCTAGACAGCAGACTTCCTGAGTGCCTTAAAATAGACCCTTGAAAATGAGGTTCACCTGTCCTGCTTTAAATATCTACCTGCGGATGAAATGAACCGTGTTCCTCGCTGTCGACGAGGAATTTCTCTAACCGAGTCTACTGGATCTCTAAGAAGCAGCTGCAAGAGCATTCACCAGCACAAGATGCCTGTTGGTGCCCAAAAGCTTTGCCTACCTTGGGGCAGGCAGATTGTTGGGGCGGTGGGGATTTTGGGGTCTGCTCTTCTCATGGGGTGCCCTGAGCTTGTACCCAGGCAGTGCTGGCAGCTCCTGCCCCTGCAGACTTTGGTTCTTAGTTTAGCATGGCAGCGGGCCAGCTCTTGAATGCTCTATTTCTCCTTCTTTCCATTCTTGGCTTTTCTGTTGTCAGGAGAATCAAAAAAGCCCAACTGAGGTGATAGTTCTTGTGAGGAGGATACGCGGTCACCAAGAGCCCAACTGAAACAAGCAATTATTTCCCAGGTGAGAACATTTCAATGACAAACTGCCTTAGGATAAGTGAGCAACAGGAGCAGAGTGGAGGACGCAGTCCATCTAGATGAGAATATGCTTCAGAAAGTTGCAAATTTCAATGAAAAAGTAATGAAAATTTAGCCTTATATTTTTTTC
>NW_009621197.1:33537-69576 GCF_000690535.1 Cariama cristata | reverse complement strand
ACAACCAGCCTCCTCACATCTTACAGCTGATCAATAATTGGCTTTGACATCTGAGTTGCAAAAAGAAGGGGGGAAAAGGGAAACTCATGGCAATATGCCACCTAATTATATCTACAACACAAAATCACTGCTTCAGCTGTATCTGACAAACATCAGGGAAGCTTTAAACCTAACTGTGCATGAAATTTCTAACAGACTTAGCACATGTGTGAAAATTGCCTGCAAAACATTAAAAAGGATAAATTCTACACTTTAGTGTGTTGTAATTAAATAGACAATGAGGCACCATATCTGGTTGGGGTTTTTTTTGTGTGGGTTTTTTTTTTTTTTTTAAGCCTTAGATTCTTGCATATCTCATTATAATAACTATCAATACCACTACAAGTGACAATCGGCTTTGAGAGAGCTGATGCCCATGTTGTCATGAAAGAGAATAGTGAGGAGAATTGCTTTCTACTTGGAGAAAAGCAAGCTGTGAGATTTCAAAAATAATTATCATGACTGTGAAAAATCTGCTTGGCAGCTCATTTCATTTGTGTCTCAGGGTTGCCATTCTTTCTTTTCAATGATTTCTTGCTAGGTCTAAATACAGACCTCCAGTCTGAAGTTAATTCCCCACTTCAACTTTTAAACTCACTTTTGAAGAGAACTGGGAAAGAATTATGTTTGGTGACTTCCACGATGCTCGGTGTTTAACAGCACTTCATTTTCACTCCTGGATCTAGACTTCAAAGTGCCATAGAGCTATTAATCCATCCTCCAGTGTTTGCCATTTATTCCTACTCTAAGTTTTCGTTTTGCTGTGGTTGGCATCAGAAAATGCAGGCTAGCCTTAGCAGGGGCATCAGGAGCACATGTCCAAGGACTTCACAGCCTGAGGTCTTACTTTTCGCGACTTTGCGTGTAAATGCTTCATTTTACTCTCCTTAGTACTCCAAATGTATGCATTAAGGTACGTTATTTTTTAATAAAAAGGGAAAAATGAGGAACCTTTACAAACACTTTCAAATGTTAAACTTTGTTGTAAAGAATGCCTCGATGCTCTACCATGTGGAAAGAGCACTCTGTTGATCACATATAGTGCTTGCCTGGTTTGTTTTTAATGTGCTGCCACAGGGAGTGTCAAGGGTATTCCTGTAAGGGGAACTGGAATGAGAAATGCTTGTTATGGGCTCCTGTTAGCACTACACACTTGAAACAAAAGTAAACTATGCTCTATTAAATTTTGTCTTGGCTCTGCCCCTTGGAAAAAAAAAAAAAAAGACAAAAAACCACGGAGGGTTATAACCCCCCAAAAAGAATGGGTTTGAATGGGGATGATGCTGGTATTTTTCCACATCTAATTAAAAAGGTATTATTTTGTGAAAGACCTGACACTAAACAATTTTTTTCTCCTATGCTACCTATTTTGCTTGCAGATATTACCTTTTAAAGGTAATCCTTGATGCCAGATCTCTTCTGAAAACACGCTGTAAGCACGTGCGTGGTTTGGAGTGTGGCAAACTGTGGTCAAAAGGAAGCACAGGCAGATGGGAGAAAGGTCTCCCTTCCCCCATGGAGGAAGACGAGCAAAAAAGCATCTGGAAAGATGAGGTTTTGGAACAAAAATTGTCTCTCTAAAGCTCTGGTTGCAGAATGTGACACGTATCAAGAGAGGACCTCTTTCTTTTGTTGTGCTTCTTGATCCCAACCATTTGCTGCCTTCATTTGTCTTTCGCTGCCTTGATGGTGAGCTGTTGGTGGCAATGACTTGTGTGGGTTTTTATGCGCATGAGCAGAGGGGGAAGCAATGCTTTCTGTCTTAGCATAACGGTAATTAGTCCTGAGATGACTGGCACTGGACACAGCAGAGATTCTGCCTTAGTTTGAAAAGGCATATTGAAAATTTTATAAATATATCTGCAGGTATTGTATAATGACAGATGTGAGAGTAACAGTGAAAGCCTCTTTGATTTATACAAGGCTTGCTTCATCTGTTGACCTGTCCATAACTGCTCCATGAGATTTTTTAATATTTATATTTGCATAGATTTACACTGGGTTTTTTCCAGAGTAGCGACACTACCCCTGCTGTCTCTACTTCAGGGGAAGTTGTCTCTGTAAGCATGAACGTGGGATAATGCTCAGTTTTTCCACCTCTAACTAGAAGAACAGGGAAGATATGACTCTGAACCCTATGGCTTGGAGACAAAATATCCCACATCTTGGGCAAGAACTCAGACTTCCAGGCAGTGGTACAAAATGAGGGCATTGATTCTTCCTCCCTTGCACCGTTACTGATGGACTCTGGGTGGCTGACGTGTGAAGCCTAGGGTTTGCTGTCCTCAGCAGCGGGGTCTGAATTCCTCCTTGGTGCCCTAGGACTGTCCTGCACCAAGTTACATGGATGGTGACACGAGAGCTGCTGTTTTGAAGGAAACCAAATTAAATGCCTCAGAGAGCAAAATTCTCTTTAGAAAACTCTTTCTGTTCCAATGAACTCATCCTAATTGCTTGCTAGTGGACATGAATGTTCTGGAAGGACACCCTGCTTATAACATCTGAAGGATGAAAGCCATACCTGGTGCTCAACCTGCACCAAAACAGTGTTTTCCTTGCTGACAACTCTCCTCTCCTGCAATTGTATTTATTGTTTAGCTGAGACTAGTCCATTATTTAGCAAAGCAACTTGGGAGCCAGTTTTTAATAAAAGATAATATATGAAATGAAGTTTATTATATTATAAAGCTGTATGTTGCAACCCGAATGTTACTACTGGCAAATCAACAATGGAACCCAAATGATGATTTGTACATTCTACTCTTTCCACGAGAAAATGAATTTTGCTCTTTAAGTGCTATATACTCATTTGCCTCCTCATCACGGGCTAGTCAAAAGCAGCAGGCCAGAAAGGCACTGCCATTTCTTTTCCTGGACATTAGATAAAACTCCATGTACCTACATACTTCTGTGCAAAGCACATGCTCAGGCATTAATGGCCATTGCACGAGGTTGATGAATCCCTCAATGACTGACTCTTTCTGTTTGTGGAAAGCAGAGTTGTCTCCGTCCCTCCATTTCTCTTGCCATAGCTCTGGCTCACCTCTTTCTTAGACTTTTGTCACCCCATGCCAGTCACCAGCTTTGGTCACAGGAGTCTGTCATTTCAGTAAGTCCTGGAAAGCTCTGAAATGATGGAGAAGCTACTGAAAAGGATGTGTACAAACGCCACACTACTGATTTCAGCTGTTCTGAATGCATCCTCTATCAGCAAAAATAAAATTACATTTCTATGACTGCTTGCAATAATTACTGATATTTTAACTAAAAATTTTACAACACTGTAAAAATTTTAAACATTTATTATCCATGATTTTCAAAATAAATGTGCATCTTCGGGAAGAGCAAAAAGGCTTTTCATATACTGCTGAAAATAAAAAAGTTAAATGACCATTTTTGGCCTTTTTACCACAAGACCTTTATGTTCCTTACAAGCCTGTAGACATTGTGTGACCACTAGGTATCTGATTATGACTTTTATTTCCCTGTTTATGATGTTCATCTGTTTATTACTTTTATTTGTGGCAGCCAGATGGGTACTGCTGCCTCAATTTTGCTGGCTCAGCTCCTGCTCCGTTGGCGTGGGGTGCTGCTGAGCCCTGGGCCAGCTCTCAGCACAGGTGACTGCACCGGGTTTTATACTCACTGCACGGCTCCCCAGGGACCTCCTCAGATCCTCCACCTCTGCTACTTGGCTTCTAGTGTTTGGACTTTAAGTATTTGCGTTTAACATGTCCTGTCTTCCAATCCTTACAGAAAAGGGACAAGCAGATACACAGTTCAGTCCTGAGTTTGAGTCTGAAATACTTTAGGCTATAAATCTATGGGCTGGATGAAGGGAGAGTTTATCAGGGAAAAGATTAAGTTTAAACCCAGCATTTCCGTGTTGATAACAGCATTATTATTGCCATCAAGTGCATACACTGCCTATCTCACTAGTAAGTAGATCTAGCATATCATTCAGCTTCAAGGTCTGTTCAAAGGATTTTTTCTTGCTGTGCTCTGGATTGACCTTGCTTTCTTCTACTGAAGTTTTTGTTTGTTTGAGGGACAACTTTTAGAATAATGTTATAAGCATTTACAAAGACAAAGCTAAATCTACTCAAGCCGTTTCATGTCATGGTGCACAAATACTCCAGCTGAAAATGAAGGTGTGTTACACAGTTATATTTTAAGTATATATATATATACATTTCAGCAGATTAATATTTAATATTTGGTTTGTCTTATTTAGGTACGGCTGTTGCAAGGGGAAGAGCATCGGTGTTCTTGCTGGCTGAAACTTCATCGCAAGCAGATACTTACACGTTCACTCATACTTTCTCTTAGCCTTTGCAGTTAGCCTGATCTAGTTGCCCACAGTGATTCTTGGTGGCTAGCCAAGGCCCTGGGGTGTGGAGCTGGGCTTCTGTCCAACACGTTTGGATGATTTGTGGGTACACATGCAAAGAATATCTGCAAAACCCTTCTTTTTTCAGATTACAGTCTGACATCTTCAAGGATTTACATCGTGTCCTCTTTTCTGGCCTCCAACAGTGCTGCGTTTTCTGAGACTTCTCAACAGTGTCTCTCTCCCTCATCCTTATCAAGGATGACTCTCTTTCTTAGTCCTATCAGCAGTGCCTCGGTTGTTTAAGAGGAATTGAGGACTGCAGCTGTTTCTCTTATCATATGCTGAAGGTTGAAGCGACCAGACCTCTAGAAACTCATTGTTCTTTGGCCAATTCCATAGATTTCACCTTGTCAATATCATCCACAAACGATCTTCCTTCTGCTTGTTCAATATAATGCACAAACGATCTTCCATGCACCTTGTGCTGAATGATGAAGTAATTTTAAACATAATACCTGGGTGGTGTTTTGGTGGTCCTGAACATAGAAGACAAAACCAGTAGTATACTTGCATAAAGCAAATAAATGAAAGTCTTTGCAGTTCGTCTTCTTAATTCCTTGTCAATCTTGGTTGGTCTTGATAAAGGATTTGAGTGATATTGGCACAGATCTCTGCATCTTGGGTTTTTATAATCTGGCATCCTGAAGTGATGCACTATATACTTTTAAGTTATTCTTACTCTTGCTTGTTTTCAGCCCTCCAGCCATTTCCTACAGATATTTCAGTATTAACTCTCTATCCCCCTCTCGCTTGTCCTCAGAATTTCAGAAGGGAGGGGTTATTCCAGTATCTGACTTTAGGTATCTACTATAGGTGCCCAAATTAGGAATCAGCATAGGCAGTCCTGGAAAGAGTACAGATGCTGCTTCTCTGTGCAGACAGACTAAGTTTGCAGCTGAGGAACCTGCCTCAGACTCCTTAAACTGGATCGTGTTGCCGCAGGATGGGGCTGTTCACTGTATTCTTGGAAATACTGAGTGGTTGAACAACTACACATCATTATCTGCTGAGTGTAAACCAGGTGAACACTTTTCCATCGTGCAGATAATCTGTCCTAACTTGCACATTTGTTTAAATTAAAACCTGCAATTAGGATGGGAGACTGTTACATTTTGCTTGGCAAAGTCTTGGCGATAAGATTTGGTGGCCAGTGCTACAGATATTGTTGCAGACATAGAATCATAAATTACCACTTGAACTGAAATTATATTTGCTGAATGATTTTTTTCCAATAAATGGGAATTCAGGTGGTTTGAAAAATGGACTGAAATTGCTTTTGGTTGTACAACAACATTGATCCTCATAAGATGGAAAACATATCTCCTTTTAAAAGCCTAGTGTGTTGCCATGAAATGAATTGTTTTGTATGAATGTCTTAGTTCTGTGATTAATGGTAAAACTGAAGAATTTCTTCTATGATACAGGAAAATGTTTAGCTCTATCCAAAAGAAAACACCAAAAGGAAAAGGGTGGGAAGTTCATCAAATGTGCAAGAAAATTTGAGAGGAAAATAATTTTGTGGTGACCAAAGATTACAGGTTTGCAAATTCTGGCTTTTGCTTTGGTTGCTTGTCTCTCTAAGTGTAATTTGTATAACTGTGACAATGTCAATAAGTGTAGAAGTAAAAAAAAAAGTGGGATTTGTGCATATATGTGTGTGATGGCTTCATGATTTCATATATGTTGGGAGTGGGTTTGGGTGAAGAGTTTGACATGTCAGCTTCATAACAATAGCATCTGAGCAATCCCCTCCTAACACAGTGGTGTCTTGCTCAAGAACAAATGGAGATCTGCACTCACGGCTTGCTCTGCAGCAGTTCCCTCGCTCCTTGGCTCTCTTTTATCTTACCCATGGCTTCTGCTGCTCCTGCTACTCTTCATTCATAGCTACAGCAGTGCCCCAGCAACCGGGGCTCACCTTTTATGACTTCAGGCCCTACCAGAAGTGACTAAGGTGCAATTCATCGGTGCCATTTGGGATTCTCCAGGGTACCTGAGAGACATGCCTGGGCCTGATAGATACGCCACGGGATTTCGGAGAGATCTGTGCTCTTCCAAAGGGGCAGGTGCAGGCCAGGTGAGTACTCTGGGGCATCCGAAATAGTGCTGGCTACCAGTGCTCAGGCAACTAAATCACACTCTCAGACCCCCTCTATAATCAAGGGGGAGCAATAATCATCTTTAGAGGATGGTTCAAGATACTAGGTAAGTTGAATCATGCTGCTATTTCTTTTTCTGTCGACTGCAGAAGACTCTTCAGATGATAATGCTCCCAACGCTAAGCATCTCAGTTTGATTAGATTTGGGTTTGTACATCTAGCTGTTCCAGATGACACGGTAACTGTGCAGAAAAGCATATGCTGATTCTAATTAGTTTCTGATTAGACCCAGGCAAAGTGTTTTTCTCTGAATAACATATTTACAAAAAAACCCTACCGTTTCAAGGTGGCTGAAAATAATTCATGATATTTGTCTCAGTTTTGCCAAAAGATGGAATTACATAAAAGTGATGGCAAGCTGTAAGGAAAAGTCAGAGGAGTTTACTTTGATCTTTTTCGAATTGGTTGTTCCCACGTTTGTCTGCTGGGTGAGGTTCTCATACCAACAGGAGCAAAAGGGGACAGACACCACATTGCCAGAGGAGGACAAAAGCGCTGCCTTTTCTTCCTCATACCCCTGCGGTTGGCCTGCTGGCCTTGTTCTCTTTATTCTTCAAATCCTGATTAGAAGCCTGTTAGTCCTTGACGATGGTGAGTTGGCTGGTAGACTGAAGCTGCAGTACATCACGCCACTTAACATTGCTTCTCTTTGCTGCTGGTTTGTTTTTATTCACTCGCTGTCTCGGAGCAGTGCTGGAGGCAGGGCTGGCCTCCCTGCGCCGCGACTGCACCTCCGCCTCGCTCGGGATGCTGCAGACAGGAGTCTACCTTCTTCCCCTGCCTAAAGGTTCTGTCTTCTTGTCCTTCCTACGGACATGGGGTGAACATGAGCCTCCTCTGACAACGTTGCCTCAGCCTCCTCTGCTGATGCCTCTACCTTTGTAAACGTAAGCCAAGGAAGACCTGGTTTAGAGAGGGGATCGGGGCTTACGTTTCCCCCTTACTGAGTCATTCGCGTTCTGCTTTGAGTATTTCAGAATATTGCACACAAAGCAGAGAGGCATTGACGGGAAGGATTACGGGACCATCAAGCTTGGTGGTTAGGAAGCCCTCCTGGAGCAGGGTGATCCCTCACCTGGGACCCACATATCGCTAACGTGGGTTCTTTAACCATCAAGCTGCTGGCCACAAGACTCCTTCAGCAGGCTTGTGAGTCTAGCCGTTGGTTTTCATCCTCTTTCCCATTTTTTTTTCTCCTGGAGAGCAAATGTCAGGATGAAAGCACATTTTTCAGGGGTATTGTTTTGCTGGCTTGTTTTGACAAGGATTGGTGCACAGCACGGCTCCATCCCCAGGAACGTGTCTGTGCGTGAAATAATGAGCAGCAGTCATTGCAGAGCTTTCCAGCTCTGCACACAAAAGGCAGGGATAACCTGAGATATCTCAGCCTAAGCAGCCAGGACTGCCGAGGCTTTAAGAAGCACCTAATTCTCTCCATTAGCTACACAGGGGATAAACAACGAGTCTAGGGGGGAAGGACTGCTTCCCTCGGTGCTGATCCTAGTGAGCTGCAAGACAAATGTCTAAGGAGGGAGGGCCAAACGCTCTCCTCCCACCTTCACTGTATGCAGTGGTAACTGCTAGAAAAAGCAGATGCTGTGACATGAAAATATAGTAATAAGGTATTAGTGAGAGACCTTGGGAATTCAATTCATTTGGGAACTTGAGTAAATTGCCTTTTAAAGGCTTTCTGTGTATCTGCAGTGGAGGGGATGTTTAATTTATTTACTTGCTGTTCTAAATTAGATAATTTACACAAATTATTAGCCATAAATTGGCCATGGAGGAAATCAACCTTATCTCTATGAATTAGTTTATCTGTGACCTGTTTTAAGCTACCTGATAGGATTTTGATGCATAATTAATTAATTAAACAGGGCAAATGTTGTAACACTGAATGAGGTTCTAGCTTACTCATCTTACGAGTCACAGCTGTAGGTGTTCATCTCATTGGCCATGCATTACTCCATGATATACTCCTCATCGGAAAGACTGTTCATGCTCTGAAGAAATCTATAAGATATTCTATTTGATACCCATCGACCTAGTCATCTATTTCTATACTGCTGAACTCATTTCCTCTGAGGTAATTGAGTCAATCAGTTTCTCATTATTCAGCTGATCCAGCTTTGGCATTTTAATTTTAGATATTCAATAATTTCTAGTCTATCAACTTCTAACTTTGATGTACCCATCTGTTTATTATTGTATATGAACAATTTCCTTATCATAAATTTTGATGCAGTGGATATTTTATCACTAAAAACACCTAACCATTACTGGTGAAATTGCCCTGTGTTTTGAATTATTTTTATAATGGGTTTATTAATAATACATATAAATAACCTGAAATGTAAAATAGATGTGCAGACATTTATATACAAAATTATGGACACTAAAACTCAGTTTGGTGGAAAGTTGAAGTAGCTATTTGACCGTTGTTATAGCTAAAGAATAGTCAGATATTTAAATGTCTGTATTACAATGACATTTACATAATTATTTGTAACTATCAACACGTATTCAGCAACTAGAAGAGGGAGAGGTACTTAACAGTAAGGAGAGAAAACCATGATATACAATATTTACTATATAATTTTAGACCTACATTGATAAGCATGTGTAAGAAGTTGGTGTGAAAGAGAGAAAGGAGTGTGAAGAGAACAACGTTCCTACTACACAGTGTCCTCATTTTTAAAAATACTTTCTTTTTGTCAAGGAAGTTGTTCTACCTCTTTTTTTTTTTTTTTTTTTTTTTTTTTTTTTTTCCCTTTCCATTTAACTATGGAAATATTCAGCATGGAATCCCAGAAAATCCTTCTGTGAATCTGTGTAAAAAGTCCTTTACTTGCAGCAGATCTAGAATGTCACCTTTGGAGTTCACTGGCTTTCAACACTTTAACCCTGTTGTCTTCCAGGATGTGGCTGGGATAAATTAGCACCAAAAAGAAAACTTTCAAGGCAACCTTGAGCTAGTGCCAGCTTGCTAACTTGGGCCCTGAAGCCGTCCTTTAGCTGGAGCTATACGGAGTGAGTGCACTCTGCTGGGAAGCTGTTTCATGGTGACTCGTGATATAAACATATTTTTATTTAAGCACCTTCATCATGCTGTTGTCCTTAAGACACAATTATCTGTGTCTTGGGTGTTATTGGCCAACTTGAATGTGTGGCGTGGTTCTCTCCTGAATGCACAATGATTGAGAGGCACATGCACACTAATGCTCCTTTACAACCGTGTCCTGGGAAAGGAAATCCCTTCCCATGCTCTGACAAGCAGCAGCCTCATGACTGCAAAGTTCTGGGGGCCGTGCCTTGCTCTGGCCTGACACGATCCCAAGATGAAGGGTGTTACAGTAGATATTGCCCACTGCGGTTCTACCTACACAGCTGGACTTTGCTGCAGAACCACAAGCATTTATTGACTTTGACAACCCGATGTTCATGCTTTACCCTTTTGAGTGTCAAGGTACTGCTTGTGAATTTAATGTGGGGGACGAGTCTGCTGCTGGAAGCAGAAATGTGGTGAAAAATACAGCTGCAGCATGAAAAACTAGAAGATCAAGGAGGTAGTGACAACGGGCTAGGCACAAGTCAAGCCAGCTTCTGGGAAAGGTCAGTCCTGTGTATACAAGAGGGGAAGAAACCTTGGGCCAACGAACTCATATAAATTAACTTTTGGCACTCCGTTCCCTCTTGGGACTTTAGGCACTGTAATGCTAGCAAAATGCACACAGAAGCTTCAGTTCATAGTCTCTTCACTTAAAAAAAAAAAAAAAGAAGAAAAAGTTGAACAGAGAAAAAGACCACCCGGAGTGTGTAAAAGGGAAGAGATTATGACTGCTGAGGAATTATTTTCTTTGTCTTGCTTCTCTCTTGTGTGTTGGAAATTTCAACCCAGCAAGCCAGGCTTTATTGTCACAGGCTTTACTCTGATGCCAACCCCCCTGAAGACAAGGTCTATGGACAATAACCTGGTACAGTACCTTCTACAAAAAGAGGACACCCTTCCCAAACAAAATCTTCAGACTTAACGACCTTATATGATCATCAGACCCTTTCCAGAGTTCTCTCAGAGCAATTTCTGCCCTTGCAAAGTGCCACTCATCTTCTAGCTCTCTGACCCAACATAACACAGTTGTTGCCTCCTGTGGTTTTCTGCAGTTCTTACCTGCAGTAAGTAGTACCTAGGTAGTACTACTATTAGTAGTACTAGTAAGTAGTAGCTAGTAAGCACTACTAGGTACCTAGTACCTAGGATGAAGGTAAATCATGAGCTTCAGGTCCACAAACCAACTCTCAGAGCTTGGAAGCTCTGAGGTGTTGGCACTAATTCTAGAAATTGAAAAGTCTCTTATTCATATGCATTATTGGTTTTGTTGGTAAGCATAAAATGCATCGATTAGTGGGCATTTCCAGAGTGCTCTTCTCCTACCTGTTAAGGAACAGGGCAAATTAAAAGTTAAATTGGGCTTTGTGTGTTGTGTATTAACAGATCAATTCTCACCTAATACCAGTGGAACGGAGACAGCACTCGGATTGTTTGTTAATGTGCTTCTAATATGAGACAACCCTTGAAATGCGACATTGTGTTTAAGTGACCTAAAACCCATTTAGAGAAGATTTCAGATGCGATAATAATGCTGATGAAGCGTGTATAAATATTAATACGTTTGTTAAGAAGATGAAACGCAGTACTAATTTGAGCACTGTGGTAACACCAAAGCAAGTGGGATAGTTTAATGGTTATTCTGAACTTTAATTTGAGCTAACATATGGTTAAGTGTCACTGAGCTCCAAGTCCTCCACCATCCTTGGAGAGCAGCATACGTAAAGATGAGATTTGTGATCCTGTAAACCACTCTGCACCGACAGACTACGTCACTGGCCAGTTGTCATCAATGACCCAAGATGAAATGTCTTCCCAAATTGCCATTCCCTCTATGCTTTGCATAGTTTCAAGATCAATGCCTGTGACAAGGCAAGAATGACAAATCAAAACATGCAGCGTAACTTAAATTCAGCGTCATGAGGGATCAGTTATACACGCGTACTGTGGACACATCCATGGCTTGATTCCTCAGGTCAACTGCCTTTACAGGCAGCAAGGAGGAGCAAGCATCTCCAGGCTAAACACGGGAGAAACAAACATCTCCCATCCTAAATAAAATGTCAAGCGTAGATCAAACAAACCATATCTGAAAATACATCCACTAACTAGACAATTGGGATGACTAGGTTAGATGTAGATTGTAGACATTGGAAAAATCAGGTGAGGCTGAATCTCACTACATCTGACTTCTCGTTTTTCAGAGTGTGTACATTATGGCAATACTTATTGCTCTAGGTGCTTTTGAGCAGTCCCAAAAGTTATTTGCTTCTGGCCCTGTCTTTTCTGCTGAGATAAGCATGTCTGTAGCTTTTCTGTTTTGAGTCCGCTTTAAGTAGACAAATGTTGCACCCTTCCAGTGTTGTCCCTTACTGCATTAAAATCTGTCATTTTCCTTGAGGAGAGAACTGAGCATACAGTGTAGAATTTCATTTCATTACACCTCTAGATGTATGTATCAGCAAAAGCTTGTTTTATAGAGCATACTTTATGCAGAGTTGAGGGTCATGAAATATGAGATGGTTTAGCATTTCGGTGGAAACCATATACCACATTTGCTATGTCATTAGGCTGCTGAAGGAGAATAAGAGAAATTAGTTCACCTACTTACTGTTTATCAGGTACACAAATGCTGCTCTGTTTACTGCTTTGCTGAGCTAGATATATGTTTCTGCATCTTTAGAGGAAAAAAAGGACTGAATCTTACTGAAACATCTTAGTTTCTCAAGTCGGGTGAAATGTGGGTTTGTGGCAAGCTACAAAAATATAATTAGAGGAGGCAATATACAACCCTACTAGGAAGTTTACAACCTGCTACAAAGACACGTATTTTTGTTACAACAGACAAATCTGTTTATGATGAAAGTAGAATAGTCTCAAAGCAATTCAGATGAATTTCCATAGCAATGATAGAAAGATCATATAGCCCCGTCAATTTTTGTTGCATACAAGGTATCAGGGCAGTTTTACCCAACAGGAAATAATTTTGTTTCATGCTGTTTATCATCAGTGTCATGCAATCTCTCAGTCTCAGTGCCTCATATTTTCCAGCACCAACTATGTAAGGACTCCAAAGCTCAAGTCTCCAGTATTTCCTGGAAGCGAGAAACTTGGAGAGAAAATGGAGAGATCCATCACAAGCCTATGCAGCTCACTGCGGTGCTTGCATTATCCTGCACTTAAACAGGGGTCTTGAACTCCTGACAGCATTACGAAGCAATGTTCATCCATTCTTTGCTCTGGGCAGCAGTTATTTTGCTAACTTGAATCACCTCAAAGTTAAGTGCCTGGACTTCCTCTCCTGTTAATGAAGAGAAATCGTCACTTTCACAGTGTGATTCATCTCTGCTGCGTTAGACATCTGGGCTGGGGCTTGCACTCCACTCACCTGTTTCTATGGGATCTGTGGCTAAATAAAAGACATCGACATACTCGTGTACGGGTGGCTTCTCTGCAGCCTTTCATGAAGAATAAACGTTCACAGAGAAATAAAAGGAAAGAGAAATGGAGAAATTTTTTTACTTCAGTGAGAGAAAAGGAACATCCTTTTCAAAAGTTAGAAAGAGGCATGAGAATGAGTGTGTGCGTGTGAGAGAGAAGATGGCTAAAGTGAAGAAAAAGTGAATATTAACTAATGTAATAGAGAGTAATCTCACTCTGAGTCTGCTTCCATACAGTTTAATGGTAACACTCCTGCCTCCTTCATAGAACAGGATAAAGCCAAAGGCAAAGACAGAGTTGCAACTGAACACATATCCATTAGGGAATTCAAGGTCACTGTGATAGGAGTGTTTAGAAGACTGAAAAATCAGGTCAGCTTTAAACAGTAAAATTTAACTTTACAAAATTAATTAATTAACATCATACTTCTTGATAATGGCTAAATCTTATGCAATATTAATCATGACCGCTTTGTATACAAAGCTGTTAGTCTTTAACACTTATGCAGAATTAGCTGTCAGTATGCAACATCAAGGAGCTGATGCCATGTAGCTGGCATGGATGGCTACGGTTGCCGATGGTCCTTCATCACCAAGGTTGAAGTGACCAGGCTTGAAAGCTCGTCCATGAGAGATGTCAGGGCTGAAGCAGGCTTGTCTTCTACAAATTGCCTTGCTTATGCCTCATGTTTTTCTGCTGTTGCCCCCTCCCTCCCCCAAAAAGGAGTCTTCTCTGCTCCTGATACTGTTTATCTTGGTTTTGACTTTGCCAGTCGTCCTTCTTGTGTGTTTGGGAGGATGTCCTGCCTGCTTGCTGTCCCTTGGGCTTATCATGTCCTTTGTCTAGCAGCTTTTTGTCACATAGTCATCTGACATACAACAACCTCCATCTTTCTTTGTCCCTGTGAGCATCTTGCTTGAGTACTTGAGGTGAAATGGCTGCATGTTGTGGCTGGCTACACCATCATCATGTTACAGAAACCTCAAATACTGTTGCCAGTTCTTATACTATTTTAGTGTTTATATTCATGATCAAGGCAAGTTAATATTCACCATACCCAGATTAGTATGTGTATAATTTGTAAGGGTCACAGACCTCTGTATTGGCTACCAACAAATGTCTGATAGGCATTAGTTACAGTTGGGTGTTCTTACCGTGATAATAAAAAAACTACAGGGATGAAAGCAGAGTCAGAGCTCAAGCATAGAGATGTCTGCCTTGTTACCCAAAACTACCATCTGGGCATCTAGGTTCAAACTTAAAGTCAAGAAAGTGACAAGAAGGAATACTAAGGCCCTATAGGAAGAGAGACGTCTCTGACATACACTAAGGTTGTTGCTTACCTCCGTCCAAATGAAAACTTGGAGTCCTGACTCCTCAGCAAACAAGGGATGCCTTGGACACTCTGTAAAATCTCAGATCTAATCCAAAGTCTGAGTTTTTATTTTGAAGGAGCTTTGAAGCTTGCTTCTAGACCTAGCAGCTTCTCAGTTAAGGACCATGGTCAATAGGCAGGAGGATGATTTCCCTAGAAACTCCAGATCATCTCATTTAAGCTTTATGCAACGGTGACCTTCTGTTCTTACTTATTTGGAAATACCATAATATTACAGGCTCCTTGTTAGTTCCTCTTGATGTGTACCCATGTAACTGCAACCAGCTGAACACCCGGCACCGTGATTACCCATGAACCCAGCACCCGTCACTTCTTCCCCCATTCTGCTCCAAGCTGACCCAGGCATCAGCTGTGTCTAAATGAATCCACACAACAAAATGTTAGTTTTCGTCCCAGAGGCTGATGCATCAAGTACCAGATCTCATGGGAACAAAAACCAACAAGTGAGGTGGGACTGTTCTTTTTAAGTGACTAATTTAAAGCACTTTTTGATGTCACGGCACTGGGGCACTCTGTTTGTAACTACCTGACGTGCAGTGAGGCTAAATTAAGATTCTCATGGTTTTTAACTACTCACACTGTGAATAGTACAAACTGATACAGTCCCTAAGCATTTTATTTGGATCAAAGGCAATACTTGTAATGTATCTGAGAATGTAAACCTTGGGCAGTTCTGACCTCTAAATTCTCTAAATTCCAATGAACAGTAGCTATAGTTACTATTTTATTTCACGATGCAGTATTCATTTATCAGTGATTATCTTGAACTTTACCCCTTTTTGATTTTATAGAGTTAACAGCTGATGAAATCAGAATAGTACAGTGCAGGCAGTATTGCTGGAGGTTGTGTAATGATTAGCTTGCCAACATATCCTTAAAGTGAACGGCAGAAATTTGCTCCAAAATTTATTCCTTTTTTTCATGCATCCATGAGAGGAAGAAGTAATAATAAGCAAAGGATAATTTTGTGAAATGAAGCTTCAAATTAATTCTATACTTTCTCTCTATAATTTCTGAGTGGGCTCTGAAAATCTCTCTTGAAACTCAGGGATAGTTCACACTTTTTAACTTTGGGTACTAAAACTTTAGGTACTCAACCTAGTTTAGGAAGGAGTCTCCCTCTCAGTCTAAATATAAACTCTCTTTAGAGAGAGAGGGGCTACTTTAGGGGGTGATTTATAACAGAAATATAATTTTGAGTGCTCTGAGGTTGTATACAGGAATATAGCTGTCTCATGGTATCTCAGCATGGCTTGTTTCCTCAGCAAGGGAGCCACTTGGCATGTGCAAAAGCAAAGCCTGTGGCAGTCAGCAATGCAGGTATTGCTCCCACCGACTAGGGCTCTGGAGGGAAACGGGGTGAGCTTCAATGTGGTGATACCTTTATCTCCCCATTCTGCATATAAGGTGCTTAGGAAAACCAAGCTTGGTGGGAAATGCTAAGGGAGTGCCTAAAAGCAGGTGGTGGGAAAGCCCTCCACCATGTTCTTTGTTGGTCAATGATTTTCCAGCATGACAAGGCAAGTGTTTGTACCATGCCACTTTTGCCAGTATCTGATGCTTCATGCTTCCCTGTACAAGTTTTAAAAAGAGCAACAACACCTGCAGAATGAAACTACAGCTTTTTGTAATCACTTTGCCCTCTTTTTGTAGAAAACTAGATGGCTACATCAAAAGATTCGTCTTTGTCACATGGAATAATTTGGGGGATGATGTAAACTGTTACAATAACCATGAGATAGAAGTATAGCAGCCATAGGTTTCAGTTTTAATATAGTTACATAGGCTTCTCTTTCATACCAGTAGGAGATCAAGACTAAATCTGGCATGCTCTCTATGCATTAATACTGCTATCTATTCTTCCATTTTTTGGCACAAATATATATACTAACAGTATATTAAATGTTAATCTTTAACCTTTTCGTATTTTATTTGAAATTGAATGTACTTTCACAAAAGTATTATCAAGTTAAAAAGGATTTAGTACTATAACTTTCTTCTAGGTACTAGGATCCATTATTTACATGACTGTCAGCCTCACTGTTATTTAAGGAGGTCCTATGTCTTCAGTTTTGGGAAAGAGCATGAAGGAACAAGGTTTATGGGAAAGTCAGCCTATTGCACTGAGTCATATGCAAACATCTTCTGGTCACACCTGATACGACATCAGCAAAGGGGGAGAAAACACAAAAGCGGGTGAGTGCCAGAACACGCTAGAGAGAACGGAAAGTTTGTACAAGACTGGGAATCAAAAGAAGCTAAAATGCTCATATTTAGGAGTCCAGAAGTGTGCTAATTCACACAAATGCAATTCATCCTCTTGGCTGGGATGTGGGAATATGGTAATTGATGCATTTGCTTCTTTCAAAATGTCGCTGCCCCAGGAAAAAAGCAATTCTTTGCTTTCCTGATGATAAAGAACCATAAAAGGTCCTACTTACAATTCAGAGGTTCACTGAGAAACCCTTGATGGGTTCTTGTGTGACAGCAGGCTCTGAGGGCATCCCCTGCCCGTCGTGTGTGAGGTTGGGGCTAGCTCCTCATGCTAAAGTCCCTTGAGGCTTTCCTCTCTGTCCTTTCACATGTTGCTGGGCAAAGTGGTCATGCAGAGGTCTGACACGAATGTCTGGTGTGAGCTGACACCTCCGAATGGGATGGAGGAGGGCGCAGAGACCCCGGAGCCACGGACCCGCCCCTGGACCCCATCTGGCAGCCTGCCCTGTCTCTGCCCAGAGCTGATACGCAGCCTTGACCCCACCCGTGCAGGAAGGTAGTGATGGTCTTTCTTTCAGATAAAAGCTTTCACTCTGAGAATAGCAAGTGGTGGAGTTTTCCCTTTAAACTGTTGGTTTTTTTGTTTTGGTTTGTTTGTTTGTTTGTTTGTTTGTTTTTAGCTTTTAGCTCCTTCCTCTGCCTGTCTTATTCTGGTCACATTTTTTAGACTTACAGCCAGAAATTTCAAATCTGTTATCTAAATTGCACAAACTGATGTTTCTATTTGTTGCTGTTTGAACATTCAACTTGCATTTACATGTGTAAATGCCTATTTACGTATGATCAGCATGTTTTTAGAAATTACTAGTGATTTGCATGGTGACAATGTACCATCTAGTACCAGTAGTTGAGTGGTAAAGGTTTTTAGTGACAGAAGAACGGTGGAATTAGACTTGAAGAATTTATGGAAATTATTTTGATGCTTGTTGTTGCTTCTGTAGGTTTTTTCATGGGTTAATTTTTAAACTATTCATAGGCAAAAAGAGAGATGAAGAAAGAGCTAGAGTAGAAAAAGACCATAAGCCCTCACCATTCATATTGCCAACTTTAAAAAAATATCTCCAAGCCTTCTAGGCTTCAAAAAATGGTTGCTTCATTAAATAAGAAGTGCGGACTAGACATGATGCTTCTTGCAGTGGACAGAAAGTGTTAAAGATACCTGTTAATAGTAAAATTCCAGAGCTGTGAAAAAATAATTTGAAGAAAGTAAGACACAAGTAATATTAATTCCTAGAAATGATTTTGAAAGTCTGAAACTGGAAATGAAAAATGAGCTCATTGTGTAAAAGCTATAGAATATTACTCCAGATGAATGACCAGCAGAAAAGTCCTCAAAATTTCCAAACTTAACAACTTCTTGGGACTACATGGGTAAAATTAGGAGAGGATTCTGTGGAAAGCATTAAGTATGTGGCCAGAAAATCTAAACATAACTCTTATTTCTGTCTGAAGAAAAGGACAAAGACGTTTTACTCTTGCAATACATAAATTATTCTAATCAAGCTGAAAGTTTTTTTTTTTTAAAGTAAATAAAATAACAAAAAATATAACAATGAATGAAATAATTTAGGAATTGTGTTTGTTCTTAGTCCAAGACTGGTTCAGATTATCTGCAAAGTGTTATAGAATTAAATGTCTTCCAATGCATTGGAGACTACGTGTTTTCACACTGTACATTGTATGGTGCTTGGTAGGAAATCCCTGGTGAATTTGTAATAGCCAGGTAACTAATTTGGGAGATTATTTTAAAATATCATTTGGACTCGTTGTTTCAAGGGTACAGCGTGAAAATCTAAACTAGTTATGAAACAGTGCAGTACAATGAACTTGACTTAAAAAATGTCCTGGAATTTTCAAAAGGACTATGTATAGCATTGTGAGAGTACTGTAGCACAATTCAGGATGATTTATTAGGATCACCAGTTCCAAGGCTTATGGGCAGAAAGATAAAAACTTCAGTACTGACACCTTGAAAGCCTTCTGAGACAGAGACAATTAGCACTGTAGAAGTTATAAAAAAAGTGTGGGTCCGGAAAATGCTTTGACGAGGCTGCTGCCCAGTCATCTTCTTTTGAAAAGAGAGAAAATATGAGCTTTGAAAATGAATGTGTTGGCACCTCCTAAGAAAAAAAGTAATGTTTCCTCTACCTTAACGGTACCTGCTGTAGCCTTGTGAACTACAGTGGAAGGATGGAAGTGGAAACAGCAATGACATCGTCTCTCTTTTTCTTGAGGTCAGAGAGAACGTTTTGGCAAAGATATCAAACTGTCCCTCTGGTTGCTGGAAATACAAGAGCCAGGAAACGCCAGCACAGCTCTGTGTGGGAAACGTACAGTCAGCTGCAGGAGGAATTTGGTGAAGAGCAAAAAAATGGGGATGTAAGAAATCCATAGTGTTTCAGTGGTAGTAAGTGATGATAAATTTCTTAACAACTGATGGAACAGAAATTCTTACCCAAAACAAGAACTGTTGGAGTTCTTTACCTGGGTATCATACATTTATTCCAATTTTTAAAAAATACTGCTTTCATTTTTTCATCTTCTCCATCTTGCTTGCTGATCCATTTATTTTTCATTTAAAAAAACCCACAAAAGCAACCCCCCAAAATGCTATAGCTATCCTAGCAAAAGGGTGATGATGTCATCTGTATATGACTTATCTTGAAATTAGGTCCAGGAAAAAAAAGAGGCTTTGCTTTCTGAAATGATTATAGGACAAGTTAGCAGAAAGAAAGTAGGAGAAATCCCTCTGCAGTGGGGGACTTGTAACATCACTATTCATGCTCTGCAGACTATTTGCAATGTGATAGAAATGATAGTATGTACCCGTGAGTGATGGTTTTGTTATCTCAGAGCAAAAGCTGGTGCTTCTAAGTATAAGTGGTCTGATTTTCAGATGTGTTTAACATGTTCGCCATGCAGGAAAATCAGTGGTAAGCCCCTAAGTTCTGCGCAGAGAAACCAATGGAAGCTGTGGATGCTCAGTATCAATTAAAAAATAGGTCGCTTCTTCAAGGAAGCTTACGTATTGATGTGGGCCCTTGATTTCACATATCCAGGTTTCAAAATGTCGAGTTTAATAGATTTATGAAGCAAATCAGCCAGTGAAGAATTTATCGCTGTGCTCCTCACTGCTTTTCATTGCTCTTGCTAAGGGAAAGTAGTGCCAGCTGTCTCTCTGAGCAGTTAAGATTATGATGAGCTGCAGTAGTTTAGTAAATTCTTTCTCACGCATTTTATAATACACAATAAAGTATGTGTGGCAATATTTTACTGTTTTGTTCTCAGGAATATCCTTAGACAATTTGTGAGATAGTTTTATTAGGACTGTTACAGGTCAAGGATCATCATTAAAATTGGTGGAAGGCAATGTACTGAATTCTTCGGTTAATTGCACATATGCACATTGCTAGGTACAGTGATGTGGTAAGGATGCAGTTAAGATGAAAATGTGTCCCTTTATCTGGCTAACAAATGCTTTTTAGGGACATTAAGAACAAAAGATGTCTGTCTCTGATCAGTTGCAGGCGATTTTGAAAAAGCTCAGAGCTTTTGGTGTCTCTGCTGAGATGCCTTTTGGACACAGACCTGCTCTAACTTACTGTATTATTTTTCATATTGTTTAGGTTAAACTACAGATCACAGATCAGCAAATAAAGAAAAAGCTTAAATTAGATGTATATAATGTAAAAAGTGACTTGTTATTTAAACACTCTTAGTTTTGAATCTCTATTTTGAATCTGACAGAGGTCCAGCTTCTTGAAAGCTATTCCTTAAGATGCTCCCAACTCCACACTTAAACAGACATTTAGGAGTCACTATCGATATGGAAGGTCTCCACCTCCCCTTCCCCAGGCTTTGCACCAATAACACTGCAGCAGCGGAGATTGCACGCAGTTGTAGCTGAACTTGGGATTTGTCTGAGCACAAAGGAGAATGAGAGGGGTATTTCTGACGGGTGAGCAATAGAGAGACAAAATTCCCTTGCAAGTGTCTGTATGAGACAACCAGCATCTGCTGGGAGTTCTGCATTGAGTCCTGACACTTGTCATGCTATCGAGTTAACCAGGCAGAAAATACTTTGAGTGTCAATATATGTCTGTTTTAGAGACTGGCAATTCAGGGAGACTGGGGGAAGAGGGGCTCACTGAACGTACAGGGAGAGCAAAGCCTGACGACACATCGCCGTAAGAAATACAGGACAGAGTAGGTGCTAGCTGTTGAAGTCCCCATTTCTGATTTATCCAACACAGAACCAAACAGCTTAGTGGATTTTGGGGCGTGTTAATCCTGTTGTGCACAAAAAGATAACGATAAGGACTCTGTAGTGAATGCCATGCATTAGAATATTAATGTAAAATAAAATAAAGTAGTAACATGAAATAAAATACGGCAATGTCTCCTGTTACAACTTCCTTGTCCTGACAGCACTGTCGGCTGTCTCTTGCGTGGTTTCCGTGGCTCAGCCTCATAGTAGAGGGTAAATCAAAGCCATGGAGTCTATCTATATTTCAAATAGCACTAGTTTAATTGCATAAGCCCTTCAGTCACTCAGGTAATCACAAGTGGGAGAACGCCTTCTGACACCAGTACCACAGCAGAAGGCTGCCTACCATCGCAGACAAGTCAGATGGAGTGTGAAATTTCCCAAATCTCACCCAGGTGTCACAATACAAGCACAGACTCCTGAATAACCCAAAATCTGCTAAATCGTGATACAACTTAATTGTGAACTTTGTCTTGAAAGTTAAGAAAAAAGAATTAAGGCTCAGGGAGAGTTCCCCTATGTTATGTGCTGAGATCTCTCAGTTCACCGGTATAGGCTGCATAAGCATTAAGAGACCCTAAAAAGCATTTCAGATTCTGAAAAAAGATTTCTGCCTGGAATCATGCTTCAGGCTGCTTCCCCATGCCTTTCCACTGACAAATTAAGTAAAGTAGCCTCAACTCAGTTACCTGCAGTAGACGAATTCATGTGACTTTCTCTCTAATAGCTTAGGTGTTCAGGCTGAGAGAGTAATCTCTCTTTCTCTCTAATCACTAAGTCCACTGGACTTGCTCCAGTTTGTCCTTCTCTTTCTTGTAATGGGAACTCCTCAGACTGGATACAGTACTCCAAGCGTGGTTTCACAAGTACCAAAAAGTCCTTCCCTGAAACCATTGCCTGCACTATTATAGCCAGGATACCGATGGCCTTTGCTGCAGCTGCTGATGCCTGTTCCACTAATTGTCCACCAGGCCCCTGAGGGCCTTTTCTGCAGAGCTGCTTCCTAGATGGGTGCCCCCTAACCTGTACTGTCTCGTGGGGTTGTTCCCATCTGAGATGCAGGACCTTGCATTTGCTTTTTGTAGAATCTTAGAACCATGGAATATCTCAAGTTGGAAGGGACCCATAAGGATCATGGAGTTCAACTCCCTGACCTTCACAGGATTACCTAACACTAAACCATATGACTAAGAGCATCGTCCAGATGCTCTGTGAACTCTGACAGGGTTGGTGCCATGACTACTTCCCTGGGGAACCTGTTCCAGTGACCAACCACCCTCTCAGTGAAGAACCTTTTCCTAATGTCCAATCTGAACTTCCCCTGATGCACCTTCATTCCCTTTCCTCACGTCCTATCGCTGGTCACCAGAGAGGGAAGATCAGCATCTCTCCCTCCACTGTTCACCTTGAGGAAGCTGTAGACTTCCAGCCTTCTGGAAGCTGAACAAGCCAAGTCACCTCAGCTGGTCCTCTTAAGTCTTGCCCTTGAGGCCTTTCACCATCTTGGTTGCCCTCCTCTGGACACGCTCTAAGAGCTTGATGTCCTTCTTGTATGGAGGCTCCCAAAACTGCACAGAGGACTCGAGATGGGGCCACACCAGTGTAGTGCAGTGTGGGACAATTCCCCTCCCTCGAAGATTGGATTGGCCTTTTTTTTTTTTCTTTTTTCCCCCTAAATATCTTCTATCCAGATTTTCTACATAATGACTGGAATCTCTTTTGTCCCACTTGCTATTTGCAGAAGAGAAACACCAAGACAAAACACAACCATATAGCTGATTTGCTATAGGATATAGTGAATCCCACCTAAGGATGTCTGAGATTCTTTCAGCACAGAGAGCTCCTTAGGCAGTGAACAATTATCACAGCAGGATCTCTGCAGCCTGCCTGCCTTCATTCTGTCTTCAACATAAGAGACATAAACTGGGAGCAATGACCATCAGTGCAATGAACTAACTGGTCCAACTTCAAACAAACCAGGGGTGGGCATTCATGCCAGCTGTGGTAGAATTCTATAAAGGTGGTTATTTTTATGCTAGGAGCTATGCTGAAAACATACATGAACTTCATAAAATCCTGTAATATCAACAAGATGAAACTCCTGTAAACAAAATTTTTCACTTCTCTATCAGATGCAAGTATTCTTTCTGCAGAGTTGTTCTTCAAATAGTAACCTTTTGGTCAGAGTTTATTGGGTAATAAATTCCAAGCATTATATTTACAGAGATATATAGACAGACAGCATTATGCTTTGCAGTTTCCGTAGCTACATCCGCATCAGCCTTGCAGGGTGATGCAGGCTCTATGCCATGTGGTGCACAATGACTCATGGTCCTGTGCCTCAAGGCTGGCCCTACCCAGGGTTTGCTTCTTGCATTCGCCGCCGCTTGAGCTTAGCCCTGGGTATCTGATGGGCTCTGCGTGGTCTTAAGACATCAACATCATCATCTTTACATGATTTTTCAGTTCAATGTGTCTGAAAAAACGCAAGTGGTTGCGTTGCAACATGTTAGGGTAGTGATTTTATAACATGTAATGGAATATCTGTTTCACAAGCACATGGGAAGTCACAGGTGAAAATAGCTGTACGAGAGTGGACGACTAGGTATGAAATTAGTGTGGAAGTATAGTTCCTTAATGTTAAATACATTTTTTCTTTTGAAATCAGACTTTGCTTTAATTAGCAATAATTAAAGGATCCTTCTATTTTTCACCTGACTCCAGTTCTAGCTTCATTTTAAATGTAGTTTTATGGAATCATTTTACAGCTCTTACTAGTCATGATGGTTTTCAAATGCCATCAGGTGCTTAATGTTTAACATGCTTTCTGATGTTCTTACCTTCGAGGTTATCAGATTACATATTCATTCCCTACAAGGGGGAAAAAGAAAAGGAAAATTTGCCTGCCTGATGTTAAGAGTGTATTCTAAGAATACTCTACAGAGGTTTGCATTAAGGAAGGATCCATCATTACTTAGGAAATGGCAAAGGTGCTATTAACTATTACTTTCACATTATTACTAGAGTACAAATCTTTAAAAAAATATTATTTCTTTCAGAAATTGAAACGATATTCCATAAAAGTACTGCCTTACCCACTGCACAGCTTGAAGACACAAAGGTCTTCAGGGTTTGCTGAAGACAGCAAACTTTTCTTTCTGTACCACACTTTGGGAAAAGTGACTGTACAAGAACATATAGATACTAATAACGTGTTGACTCGGTCCTGGAAGTCTGGAAAAGGCTGCAAAGCTGCATGAAAGCAGTACCTGCTTTCCATCTGGAAGCTGTATAAGGCCTGATTTTTTTAAGTACATCAAGTATCTCTGATTGTGGAATTAGTGCCCTAAGGTTCTGCTTAAGTTTTTTCCGTTAACTTCCTTTGTGAATATTTTATTGTAACCTACTTAATAAAGTATTTCTACAGTCACAAGAAACCCGCCAGTGCTGACTTGGCGCCTTTCTGTTAGGAAGGCAGAATGGTGTATAGCAAACATTCACTCCAGATATGTGGGAATCTCCCATGATGACCTTGCCAAGCAATGGGAACAGATAATTTAGGTTGTGTTTTATTTTTAATTGCTTCACAGAAAGCTGAAACCATCCAAGTGCGTTGTTGACAGGGATTTCCAGAAGATGCTTGCCTTTGATCTCCTGCCATACTGTGCTGTAGAAGTTATCAAGTGTTCTCAGAGCTGCTAGAGCAAAATTTGCCCTCCGAATGCTCTTATCCATCAGAGCCGTGTCCCATATCTCTAACAGCTGTCACAGTTTTCTCACAGAGTTATCTCCATCTGAAGGAGAGCAGGTGTTATTTCTAGTGCTCCTTCACGGCCCGGCATCAGCAGTCTCTCACTGTCACCGCAGGACCATGGCAGTACTCCAAGCCTCACGTTTCCCACAAACACTGGATGGCGGGGATCTAGGGATTAACGAGAGGGCCCACACCTAATTTTCTGATATAAAACTATAGAATTCAGGTGCTTTGTTTCACCTACCTATATTCTTTTGCTTCCAGTCATATTAGAGTTCAAATGACTACCATCCCAAGGGCAGTGGGTCTCGTTTTCGCTTGCTTTGGGCATGAGCCCTGGTCTCATGAAAGTCACATTCTTAACTAAATAAAAAAAATGCTTCCTTTTCAACAGTCTTTCAAATATGGGAAACAGATGGCTCTCTCCATGTCTCATGACTGTTACCACTTGATGTGAAGTATCTTCGCTGTTTGAATTTGACACATGCAAGGGCACTGCTCTCTGCTTTAACACGTCTTCCATATCTTAAAGATATTTAGAGATGCTACAAGATACAAGTTCTGAGCGGTTCCTTATGCTACAGTAGCCCTATAATGTAGTCGCTGTAAGAGGAAAAAAAAAAGTCCAGTCACTATTATGGAGAATACTGTGCCTCAGGCCAGTTAGACATCTGTATTGCCTGGCTGCCCATTCATGAAAAGTGTTAAAAAGGAAGAACCATCTGTGTTTCACCCTCTTAATTGAATAGATCAGAGCAGCACCCAGATTCTTTACTACCTACTTGTACTCCAAACTGTGGCTTACTAATTTTGAGGCTTCTTAATGAATGAGGGACATTCACCAAAAGAACATGGACAGTGTAAATAACACTTCCTATACCTAATTATTTTCAGCAATAAATTTTTTGTTTTTCAAAGATTACGGAGTAAGATTTTAAAAAAAAAAGGAAAAATGGGTAGTAAAATTTCCTCAGTTGTAAGTTAATATAATAAAGTAAAATTTCCCCAACTATTTTCAAGGAAGCTTATGCTACTGGCTTTCCACACTGAAGTCAATTAGAGTCTTAATGGTATCTTAAATGGTAACATTAAGTACTCAGAAAAAGTCCAAAAAAGAATTAGTATGGAAGTGACTCATAAATAAAACACATAAATTAGAGATCTCAAACAGCGACATACTGTTATGTACAGAACCTTAGGAAAAAAAGGCAGAACCTTTAGAAGTCATCATTATGGTTTTGAGTTGCAGAAGAGAAAAGCAGTAAGCCTATTTGGAATGTTTATTATTTATTTCTTTTCCTCCAGTGACTTTTCTTCCTCCATTGGTTTCATCGACAACCGAAGGAAATACTAAAGGAAACCACTATTTCAGCTATTGTGCAAAAGATGAATGGCAGCAGTATTACCATCTCCTTCTCTTTCAGCTATATTTTAAAAGAGGAGTACATGAAGAGCCCATTACATAGCTTTGAAGTCTAGATGTAGGCTGGCATTTGTGTCTGGGAGTCTTATTTCCACATTCCAACCATTTTGGGTATATTCTTCTCTCAATCGATTTGCAGCTTGTTAGTGTATGTTAATCTGCCACTTCCTTCTCTGCTCCAGAAGCTGTTGCCGTGAATTGCTCGCTCTGCTGCCTTCCTCTCCCTCCGTGTCATATGCGGAGTTCAGGCAGTGACCTTGGCGTGCTCATCTTCCCGAGCCAGGCATCATTTATTTGTGGGTGTAGTCCTAAATGACTTGCCAGGTTGTCCTAGGAAACATTTGACTAAGCAGTAAATTGAACCCAGCGCCTAAACTCTCCTTCAAACCATTTTCCTAATGTCTGCTTGGCTTTGCATACAATATCCAGGCAGACCACATTGCCACATCAGCCTTTTTGCAAAGAATTGGCTTTGGGATGGTGGCGACACTGCACAGGCATCAATGAGAGATATTGTGTGTTCTCCTTTGAAATACACATTTCTATTTGAAATACTGTGCATTAGGTTGAGTACTACAACATCCCACCTAAACAAATAACTGATATCTGAAGCTTCCTGTAATTGGACATTCCACTGATAATAAGGATTATAAGTGGTGATATGGACAATGCAATAAAACATGATGAAAGCTAATGAAATCCTGCACCTTGTCTTAACAGACTTACTCGCTTACTTTCTTTTGATGTCTTCAACAGAACTAGAAGCTCAAGCTGCCCAGTCTACTGCTTGTAGGTTGTGATATCACCCAAACAGGACATGCCTTTCAAACAGGCAGAAGAATACTGCCCCAACCCTAAAACATGCCACTGATATCGTGAAGCGGAGAAAACCTATTCTAAGATGATGCTTTCACAGCTTATTTAAAAATGCAACGGTTAAATAAAAGCAATTAGAAAGGGAGCAAGTAGTGAGGCAACTCATTTCAAAGCCTTTTCTTTCACAGCTTGCAGTAGTGTCATCAACCTGCAGTCTGCCTTCTAATGTCAATGCTTTTGTTGGGAGAAGGTGGGGAAGTGAAATTTATCTTTGTAATCTGATATATAATAAAGGAATAGCCTGTCCTGGGAATGAACACTTTCCAGACCAGAGCTGCCCAAACAGTTTCTTGTTTCTCCCAGAAAATACATATCTTCTCAGCCTTTTAATCCATTTCTGCTTTCCTGTATCGCCTTCATTTAAATCAATGCAAACCCAAACCAAAATTATTTATTTATTTTTCTTTGTATTATCTGAAAAGGATGACTGTTAGGAGAGAAAAGTGCTCCTTTAGAAATCAGAGGGTTGAAGTGCTTTAATTTCAGCTCTCATGATTAAGGATGTACAGTTTAAAATTTGAGGGTAAATGAGGCTGGCATTCTAGAAAAACTCAATACAGATCAATTCAGGTCCAATTATTTTCTTATTGCTACCCTAGAGAAGAACACCTGGGTTACCAAAATAACAAATACTAGTGGAGGTTCATTGCACATCACAGCAAAGATTAAGGTATAAGCTAAGAAAGAGAGAGGTTCTGGTCTCAGTTGCGCCAGTGCTAGAGATGGATTTGCTAAGAAGGACTTAATCCCATCACCCTTGTTTAGCCCTCAGTCATTTGAGTTTGGTTCCTATGATGAAGACCAGCTGTACAATGCCCACCTTAGCCCTACAAAGTGACCTCATCCAATCTTTAGCACACTCCCATCAACCTGTAATGGAGATACCAGGAAAAGGGTCACTGGAAACCCCATTTCTCTTTATTTGGCAATTCATCTGATCCTTAAGCGGACAAAACCCGAAAGAATTACCAGATAACAAAAGTAGCAAGTCAAACTGGAGAGGATCTCTTTCTAGAAGCCTTTGTCGCACTTCTCTCTCTCCCTGGACTATCTGGGTCATTAGGACTTTGCTTTAAGAAAACCAGTTCCCTCAGGACTAAAAATCTGTGTATAGTTTACGTGCCAGAAGTAGGAAAATTTTACCTACCCCATGTGAATTTTCAGTGACATCTAATAGATGCATATATTTTATGTGTGTGTGTGTGTGTCTATATATCCGAATATTATGTACACACATATGGCAATACTAATTAACGTGAAGAAAAAAAATTCTCTTTAGAAAAGATGTTAAGCCATATAAAGGTGCGACATATATATCAAGAGCCAAGTTAGAAAGGACTTTTGCCATTTAAATTGCCAAGTTAAATACAGCACAATTGAAGTGAACCTGTCCCTCCAGGCATTCATAAGCCTACACTGGGGATCTCTTGGAAGCTAACTTAGCACCAATTGTATCTTATTTAACTTGGCCATTTAAAGGGCTAACCCTTTAGCAACTTGGCTCACACTGACCGTATCACACCTTTACATGACTGACCTTCCCCTCTCAACTTTCCCTCGTTTAGTGCATGCTGAATGTTTTTGATCAGATCTGATTTACGTTATTTTGGCCAATTAGCGTGAAAGACAAAAACAAAATCTTAAAGGACCGGTCTGCGAACATAAAATATAATTGGATGGAAATAGACCTGTTCACATTCTTTTTGCCTTAGCTCATCATGCGAGTGTTAAGTGCTAGCCGCCTGTTTTTGCCTGCCGTCTGTGCCACCCTACAAGGAGCTTTCCCCAAAGCCTGATAGTCGAACCTTCTGTGCTCTTGTGCAGGACTCATACACCGCACTAAAAGAAGCAGTTTTCCCCGGCTCTGGGAGAGGATCAGGGTTGGCTGCAATCATAACGAGAAGTGGAGAGGACAGCCGGTGCGTTGCTGAAGAGTTCTGTTGTCATATGTCAGGGCGTGCATGTGGCAATGCCAGATGGTACTGCTAGAAGTGCAAAGAGGTTCAAGTCTTGCTTCTTTAAGTATATGCCTGAAAGAGACTAAATTAGAGTATGTGGAATAGTGTCAGTTGTGACTACCACAACGAAGAAAAAAGAATTCAGTAAAGAAAGGAATTGGTTTTAACATCAAAATGCTGTTGCCGTATAGGGCATGGGAAACTGAACTTCTTCAGATCTCAGACCATGGATATTTAAAGACACTCCCAGGTAGACGTCTGTCATTTGAGTCAGCAAAATCAGAATCAATGACAATGGAATCTGATAGAAATATTGTGTTGCAATCTTTGTAGATTATTACCTATGATAATTAAATCCTTAGTAGTCATAGTAATGACAGCAGTATAAAGGCTTAGACAGATTAGATAGAAAGAAAACAAAGTGACTTCCCTGAGGTGTGTACGTCATCACGTACATGGTCTCATACCATCTTCTGATCCAGTATGAAATTCTAGTCTATGCAATAAAACCTCTCTATTCAAGGTTTGTGTGATGTGTGGATGGAGCTGCAGGAAGAGCAAAGGAAAAGGGGTCAAGTATGTCCCCCAAGAACACTGCGGTGGATAAAGATGGATTTATTGGTGGGAGGAGAAAGGAATGAGTGTGACACCTGTCTTCTTGGTGGTAGTGACCATGTAACACACACAGTGCCCAGCACCCTTTACGCTGTTGTGCCAGTACCCAGCCCTCCAATAACACAATTTACACGTGGATGAGTGCAAAAAGAAATGTACAATAAGATTTGCTAGCCAGGAGATGCAATTTAGAACAAATTGAAGTGATACTTCATATTCCTGCCTTCTCCAAGCCTCTCGTATTAATTTAGGCCTTGATTACATGTGACTTGTCCTGCTGTGAAATGAGCCATGGGCTTAAGATCTCAAGGGTTATCACTACTTCTTAAACATGTTGTGTGGAATTTGTGGTAAAATTTTATTCCTTTTCTCCATCTAAAAGGTTTATAATGACTAGTTATGGTTCAAAACACTATTAAAATTAATGAGTAATATAATAGGAAAAACCACTTAATAATACTCTTGTACTAATTCACCTCTATTTCCTCTTATCCTCTTCTGTTTTCTTCCCTGAAATCAGATAAAGAATTTGTTGTCTGACATGTTATAAGAGCATAGGACTGGGAGCGACTGTCACTTGATTAACACCCACCTTGCGTTCTAAAAAGAGGTGCTTTGTGAAGCTCTTACAAAACATCAACCTGAAATGTCACTACGCTTTATTACACATATCATACATCACAGGCAGTGAGAAGAAGAGATGAGAATACTACTAACACCGTAAGTCCCTGTAAAAGAGGAAATGTAATCAAACTGCCTGAGGTACCTAGCATATGGCCCCCAACACCGCGCTGAGAGGTAGCACAAAAAGTCCAGCAGCTGCTTCCAATCTTACCTGGGGAGGAGAAAGACATATTCCTCCTCTCACCAAATCTTTAGCCCTAAAAATGTGAACATGAGGTACCAAACAGGTAAATGAGATCAATGCCACCAGGAATTAAGGAGGTACAGTTCTACATAATGTTTCTAGCTATTACGAACCTCCAGTGATAAGGAGTTACGTGAACAAAAAATTGCAGAAGAAATACTTTCTACAACTGTTATTAGATCACTTGAAGATGAATTGCCAAGAATCATAGAAAACATTGCACCTCTTGATCTAAGTAGAATCTACAAACCTTGTAACTGGTCAAATGAAGACATCTACCGTGTAAACTGTTACATGCGAGCCTAGACTCATGTCTCTGGTCAGTGGGGAGAAATAGGGATCCCATTATTCTCAGCTTCAAGATGCCTATAATAGATCAGATAGATAAACTACATTGTAATAGTTGTCATTTCTTTCCCTTGATTAAAAAGGGAAGTCTAAGGGAAGTAGGCCAAATATAGACCACAAAAGTTAGGAAAGGCAAATCTCAGTCTAAGTAAGCACGCTGTACCTTTTTCAGAAGTGTAAGAATGAAGATTTATTTTTGCCTCTGCCCTGTGCCAGAGTATTGGAACATATTAATAAAACTGAAAACACAATTGCAGAGAAAATTCAGAAAATACAAACAGAAATATTAGTTGAAATCAACAGATTCTACATTTTAATTTCCTCTGAGAGGTGGTTACATTATAATAGCTTTAGTCAACACCATCTTCCCTCTTCCACAGAGTCCTTTCTATGAGTCCACTCCGTAATACGAATAAAGAGGAGTGCTTTTAGGGAATCACTATGTACAAATTGGTTTTCAAAAAAAGTAATATCTGGAACTTTCCTCATCAGTTTAGTAAAACTAAACAAGCTCTGGCTGGGTCCGTTTTTTTGTGAAAATACAGATAAGGATACAGGCTGAAGACACCCTTTATTAGGGTACTGAAGACACAGCAGGTAGAAGCGTGACCCTGGAGTCCTTTCTGTCTTAAGAGACAGCCCAAACGCTGGACGATACGAAACAGGCTTTCTTGTGGGCTGGAGTGAAAGAGCATTTAGAGCAGTGGGAAAATGACACAAAATCCAATTGACTGAAGTTGAGAGGGAATACAGTAAACACGGTGTTTGGGAAAAATACACTCAATTTCGTGCAATTGTGCTCTTTCTTTTCAAGATTGCCCAAGAATTTATTCACTTTTTAATACCAAACACTGCTTTCTGCCTTTGAAGAGCTGTGGCCTGTGAAGGTGGCTTGCGCAGCTCCCCAAGATGCAAGAGAATGATGAGAAGGCTGGATGGCCACACGCTGCGAGGATGAAGAGCAAGTGCAGAGGACAGGGGAGCTATCCCTTATCTGGAGAGGACCTGACTTCATAAGGTTTGACTCTGAGGTTGAAGCAGATCACGCTCACCTGTGAGATGAGTGGGAGAGGACTCAGCAGCTGTGGCCGCGTGGTGGGACAGACAGCGTGGGTCCCACTGGCCAACACCGGCAGAGGGATTTTCCTTCCAGCCTGCTATATGTGTGCCAACCACTGAGCTGCCATTTTAATGACTGGGCGTAAGCCAGAAACCCGAGCTTCAGGTTTGAAATAGAAGTATTTGGGATGTGCCTGCAGCATTTCAACACCTGCTGAAATGTTAGCGGTGTGAGCGTGAGCTGTGACGTCCTACCTACAAGGATCTGAAAATTGGCTTATTTAATACTATGTAGTCAGGGTGTGGTCCTGTTTCCAGCTAAGCCCAAGGAAGCAGTGTCTCCCACAAGAAGAACGAGGAGGACCTTTCCCAGTGCCCAAGACGTAGTCGCTCTGCAGGACTCTTGGCCATATGGGGTGAGCATCCCACGGGCTCTGCGAACAAGCAGGCTGATGTCTCGCAGTGCGTACAAAGTCAGTGACGGAGGGTATTTTTGTCCAAATCAACCAATGGGCCAAGGCAGACTGGCCAAGGACATGTCCAAGAGGCTATTAACACACCGAATATTTATTTCCTCTTGATCTCTGGGTTGGTGTTTTCACTGAGTTGGGTAAATAAAGACCCTTTAATAGGAGCACGTGCAGCTTGACTGTACGCTATCAGCATATCCTATATCTATGTTGTTCAGAGCTAAAAATTAAACCAATTAAGATCTGATTTTATACTCCACCTTAGTATCTCGTATCTCTGATGTCAGTTTTCAAGAACAAGATATGCCAAGAAACAATAACTTTTTCACACATTTTGCAGGAGATAATATTTATGGTCTTCAGTTCTTTTTATTTGAACGCGCTGTGCTGGCATGTGCTGCTGTGCAGTGAAACCGTCTGATCTCAGAGACTGACTGTGCAAAATGAAACTTGGGAGCTCAGCTCTCCTGCACCCACCATATGTCATGTTAAGTGCTGATATTTTCACATTTCTGTGTAAATATTTCACATGATTTCAGAAGTTTATCTTCAGGACATAGAGGGAAAAATAAGAGACAAGACAAAATAATTTTGGCTAGTTGGGCAGAAGGAAGAACAAATGCAGTAGGATGGTAATTTTTTTTCAATTGAAATAGTAAGTGACAGATCTGAGATGCCCTGTGAGTTTAAATCTACAGTTCCCTGGGTTTTTTAAGACTACTGAGTTTTTTTAGTTTGGTGGTATAGGATGGGGCATGGCATTCACCCCACAATTTCTGCAGCCAAAACCTGCTGTTTTTCTAAAAAGAAAGTCAGTTTTTATTACAGTGCTTCAAGAGATGGAATACTCACTGTCATCCAGGCCAATATTTCAAGGGATTGATTAAAACCAATATAAACTACAATAAAGGATTTCAGTTATTTATGTTAAGGTCTAAAATTAGTCTAAATTCTGAACTCACAAATTCCAATCATCTATGCAGAACCTTTCTCCACACAAAAGTAAGATCTAACTGCGTGGTTTCAATATCAGAGTTAGGGATGAAAGAGAGAATCAGTTTGTACAGGCTACTACTTAATGACAGCACAGTAAAATTATGTTAAAATATTTCTTTCTAAACTTGGCCCTAAGAATACATAGATTATATTTTCAGCAATTACAGTACACCACTACTTAATGACACGACGGCGGAGAGCAATTCTGTTCAGCTATTTTGACAAGTTGATTTCCGTGGAAGCTCAGTCTGTGGCATAAATTCAGTGAAAAGCATTACATGAAACTGTTTAATGTACGTCTCACTTTTTCTGACTCAAACTAACCAATCAAACGAATGCAGGCTGAGAAGATAGGGCCTGTACTGCAGCTAGTAAAACTTGAAAGTTTGCTTGAAAGTCACAGAGCCAACCTGACTGAAATTTTTGTTTAAAAGAACAAAATTAGGCAAATCTTTGTATATTTACCAAGGTACAGGTTGAAGGGGAAAAGAAAGTATTTTCTTTTGATTCTTTCCAGTTTAGCAGTTGTCCATCGCTCACTTGCTAATCCAAAGTGCATATCTTTTAGTTGAACTCCTGTCTCATATCTCCTGAAATTTATCTGATAAGAAAAGCCATTTTTATCTTTGAAGTTGTAAAGATGAAACTCGCTGGTAAAAGTGTATGGCACACCCTATTTGATTCAGCATGTAGTTAAAGACAGAAGGAACATTATACTTCAGGTTCTGATGGGAAATCTTGGAGCTGTTACTTAGTCAACCGTTTCGATTTCTAAATTTTGAAGGTACATTTTTAGAAAGAAAAGGAGGAATATTGAAAAATGTTCCTTCTCTGGCAGTTCTTGATGTCAATAAGAAAGGCACCACAAACTCTTTTTCTCCAAAAACTGTTCCTACTAATTCTGACCCCTCTTCTCAGTTTTATTTCAGAGCTCTTCTCAGTTGGATTGCAGTGCTGCAATCGACATTTCTGGTTTTCCATGTGTTATACCCACTTCTGTTTCTATTTGCTCAGGCTCTTGCTCCAGTTAATATTTTATGTAGTTGCTCAGCATTTACCCATCCTTCTTCCGTTATCTGTCTTCCTCACTTCCTTTCTTTCCTGATAGTGTCCTCTATGCATATACCTACTTGTGCATTCACATATGTATTCCTGGAATAGAGAAAAGGGGTTTTTTTGCCATCTCTCTGCTAGAGATCTGGCATGTAGTAGGACAGAGGACCTCTCCCGTGAGAAGCCTGCACCTCTCTGGCTGCGTCTAGACTTGTCATCCGTCATTAAGTGTCACACAATATGTGTCGTGACCTTCCAAACGCTGACAAAAGGGCTGGTGTGTACAATGGTACCTTTCTGGAACGCAGGGTTCACCTCCTGCAGAAAGCAGAACAAATGCTGTCCGTGATGGGACTAGCACATGCCCAGGCACATCTCAACCTGAGGCACAAGTACCCCTACACAGCCAGAAGGAAGATTACCTCGTTATAGATATACTGCTAAGGGAAAGAGGACCAGGTTGTCTGATTCATGCCCGTACTGCTGGAGGCTGGCCTCCGCCATTACCGATGGGTACTGCAGAAACAAAGAGCAGCCTGGATGAGCTGCAGCCATGTGCTCAGACTTGCTTCCTGGCCATCTTCTCATTTAGCAGCATACCCTTGTACACAGGGTCACTTCCACTGACAAATCACACAGAATCACAGAATTGATGAGGTTGGAAGAGACCTCTGGGGTCATTGAGTCCAACCTTTGCCCTAACACCTCCATGTCAACGAGACCATGGCACTAAGTGCCACCTCCAGTCTTTTCTTAAACACTTCCACGGATGGTGACTCCATCACCTCCCTGGGCAGCCCATCCCAATGCCTAACAACCCTTTCTGTGAAGAAATGCCTCCTCATTTCTAGCCTGAACTTCCCCTGGCACAGTTTCAGAGCATGCCCTCTTGTCCTGTCACTGGTTGCCTGGGAGAAGAGACCGACCCCCACATCGCTATCCCCTCCTTTCAGGTCATTGTAGAGAGCAAGGAGGTCTCCCCTCAGCCTCCTCCAGACTAAACCCCCCCAGCTCCCTCAGCCGCTCCCCATCAGACTTGTGCTCCAGACCCTTCACCACCTTCGTTGCCCTTCTCTGAACATTGGAGCACGCAAGGAGTCGAAGTGTCAGGGCTGACACTGGTTGTTGCTGACACACATGGCTCTGGGATGCAGCTGACTTGGCTGCTCTTTGCCTGTCTGATCCTCTCCTTCCACCCACCATTTGAGCTGTGCTCATCAGGACCTTCTCTCTGGCCAAAAAGCTTCTCCCGTGGGCAGCCCCAGGGGCAAGGGAAGGTGTCTGTTCTGTCTCTTAGGTGTCTTGCAGTCCTGTGACACTGCACCTTTGGTGTCAAAGTGCTCTTCTAAGGGGATAAAACACAAGCCTCCATATTAAATTTTCTGATGAAAGTCAAAATCCGTCTATTCAGCTGGTTCAGTTCAGTTATTTTGGTGGGGAGTCTGGAAGCAGCACTGCACTGTACGGTGCTCTGTATGGTTCCTCTGGTGTCCACATGCTATTTTCTGTGCTCTTGGACCATTTTAACTTCAACCTTCAACTGA
>NW_009621197.1:9096-33522 GCF_000690535.1 Cariama cristata | reverse complement strand
GGAATGTAAGCAGTTGTATTACCTCCAGGGAAAGTCGTCATGCTGTTTGGAGGGCAGGACTTTTGCTTTTGAGAACAGCCAGTCCCTCAAAGATGTGACACGGTGGAAGCCAGTCAAGAGCAGAACAAGGACAGCTTGGCACACAGACTGCGTGCTAAGGATGCTGAGATACGCTGAGCACAAGTGTAATAAAAGGAATTAAGTGGTTGAGCTTTCTTTAGGGAATTGGGAAATGGGATTTAAGTCTCCTTAGATAGAAGAGGAAATTGAACTCTGTTCCCCCCATCCCCGCAGCAAAGGTGATTTGGCTAATGTATACTGAGAGGGAGAGGGTGAGGGAATAGAAAATGGGTCACCAACAACAGCTGCATACAAAAAACCGCAGCAGAAACTCCCTGTTGCTCTAGGACTCGAGTGATTTGCTCAGAACGTGACTGTTAGACTGAACCCCTGAGGAGAAGATGGTGAGAGAACTCCTTATTTCTAAGGCCTGGCTGGGCTTTGGGCTAAACTTGTTTCTGACCTGAATGGTGTTATAAGGCACTTTCAGAGTCTGTGTACGTGTGTTACTTAAACCATCCGAGGAACTCCTAGATAAAACTGTAAGGTGTCTCTGGAGCTCAGGCGCCTTTGCTGAATAGTATAGCATTAAGTACAAAACCCAGTTTTGCACATTTACAAAGGTGTTTACTGAGTGGCCTCGCAGCACTAATCGTCCTCCTCCTCCCCAGTCAAGATGTCCTTTCTTATCATGTAGAAAATGCAGAAGTGACCCTGTATCACCGTATACATTTGAGTCACAGATTTTTGAAGAGCATGCCTAAAGGCAGCACATCACCTCTGAACCTGGCCCTGTAGTTCTCTGCAGTTAGACACAAATAACTCATGCAATAGAATTAGCCATCACAACATAGTAAAAGGTAGAAATTCTCCTTTGAAAACTTAATCCCAGGGATCACTTTAATTCCCTCTCATAGCCATTGACTTATTTAACAATAAAAATGTATAATGTTCAAAGTGAGTATAGATGGCACCAAGATAAAATTGTGAAAAAAAAAGAAAGAGCATTACATCAAAGATACAATATTCTTTTGGGATGAACAAACTCCTTTTTTGTATAAAGGGAGGCTCTGTTCCACAGAAGTAGAAATTGCTCTAACTGAAGTATCTACTTCGTTAAAGCTTAATTTATCATTAACAGCATGAGTCAGAGCTGCCATAGGTCTACAAGGAAACAATAGAGGAAAATACACGGTCTTTACCTTGAATTCTCTGGTCCCACTAAAGCCAGATGGTTTTGAATGTTGAAAGAAAAAAATGGGTTTGGGCACGAATGGTTATATCTGTACAAGTAAATAAGCCAAGAGGAGGGCACGGGCTTGAGGATGGTCTCATGACTGTTTGCACCCTTCCTGGCACAACTTCAGCTCTCACGACCTGGCACTCTTGAGTGGCAGCTGGGCTAAGGCTAATGACGGGGACTATTTCCAGAAGTGTGTTCCTCCTCCTCGTGGGGAAAGAGAGCTGAGCTTTGTGCCTGTGAGACGGACAATGCCACTTGGCTTTGGGGTCAGAGACTGCTCCCTGGTTTATTTTATTTATTAGCAAAAGTCTAGCCTAAACTTACCTCTCTGCTGTCATGTTAGCTTGGACTTGTACCTGAGCCCAACCTATTCTCTTGTCCACACAAGTCTAAGTGGTGGCTTGCAGTCCGGCTCTAGTCTGGAGGGAATCAGGTGGGGAAAACTAAACACAGAGAGTGGGCCGGCTCATCCTCTGGCTCTGCCCTCACGGATGGTACGAGCACAGCTGGTGTGGGACAGCTCGCTGAAGAACAAGGGGTGAAATGGGGCTCTCTGCTCACCGCTGCTTGACCCCAGCTTCCTCTCCCAGCCATCCCTGACTCCTCACCACCCAACTCATGGAGTTGAAAGCCCTACACATTTAGCACCACCACAGTGTTTCTGGGTAAGTGCCTGCAAAGACCTCAAGGAGAATTTGCTATCTCTGAGTGAATGAGTTGCAATGACTAGTCTGACCATATTCCAGTGACGCTCCAAATACCGTAAGTGATTTTGGTGCTGTAAACGGCCCAGGTGTTTTATGTTTTCTGACTGTGGGAGGTTTTCATTTTGTGTACCAAATGGTTCCTGCGGAAAAATTCTGAAAACCACAAAAGAATGGGTGAAGTGGTACAGAGTAGAAAGAAAGTAAGCAATGTGATGACGGGTCCCTCTGTGGACAGCCAAGTATGTCTTCATAAAAAAATTTTCTCTGAATTTTCTCCTGTCCCCCCTATCACTACGTTGTTCATTTCAGTATATACTGCTCTGTCCTTCCACACAGATGTTATTTCCCTTTCAAGAGGTAAAATATTTGGCGGCAGCTTGTGTTTTTTCTTAGATTTAATGATTACTGGAAATGACTGAGCAAACAGACACAAGAACCTCGGAGCTCCAGGCAATGGCAGAAGCAGGTGCTTAAGGAAAGGGTGTAAGCCACATGGGCACATATCTCTGCAGCTTCCAGCAAACAACTATTAAAGGACATTCTGAGCCAAAACTTGTACCTTGAGCATCATATTAAATTGCCAGCAATGAATTTATGGTCCACAAATTAGTCTTTTTTTCCACCTCTTTCTTAAGCCCACCTTTTAGATATTGTACATTAATTTAATCCATTTTTTTTTTCAAACAATCATTGGATATCTTAAACCAACGAACTATATATTCATCTATGTAAACTGTATGTTTTGTTCTGTTTCCTCTGTAGGTGCACTTTTATGGAAAATTGGTCCGTGTCAGCTGTGGGTTATTTTATGATTTCAGGGTATATTTTTAAAGAAAGAGCCTTATGTGGAGAGAATTTGTGTTCTACCTACCGCAGATTTACTACTGACATTAGAAACACATCACCAGCACAACCTGTAATCCTGACATTTTCATTAATCCCTTGCAGTTAATTCCACTTGTGAGGAATTAATTGTACCATCAAATTATTTAAACAGGGCCTCACCATCTCAATACGACCTCCTTCCATCTCTTTTGAATTCAGATGGACAAAAGTGGCTTCTAAAAACTGTGATGAAATCTCCCAAATGAGTAATACATAAACTCATTGCAGAAGAAGGAGACAGAAGGTCTGCAGTCATATTTAAAAGAATGTAACAGATTACCCTAGTGATATCTGATCAGCATATCTAATCAACATATCTGAAGCAATTAAGTTACATCTATAAAATATGAAGCAATGTTAAATTTGTGTGAGATGGAAACACTGGGTGTGTAATTGCTAATATTGCTCATGCTCAGGAAAAACTGCAGTGAATGAGAAACTGTATACAAGCTTTGTGTGCTCGAAGGAAAAACAAAGATTCTGTTTGCTTGGAACAGAAATTATTCCTTTTTGTTAACAATATCTAAGATATGCAGTAACCAGGGGATACCGACCAACTTCCTGTTGTGGTCAGTAAGAGTCTTCTTCAGTGTTGAGGTTTCTTTTCCCTTTCTTCGGAGTTCTGAAGTATTTGCTGTGATTGCAAAAGATTTCTCAACTGGTGGGTTATTAGAAAGTCAAAAGTCCAGTCCTCATGGCTGAATCCCCAAATAACTGAAGTCCAAAAGATGAAGATCTTTATTTCAACTTATTGTTTCTACAGTCTCATGTTTTCTTAAATCAAGTTGTACCTGAGGGAGGAGGCTGATTCATGATCTTTCAAGTGTTACTGGCAATTGATTGATTCATTTTACGTTAAGTCCATGATGAGCAAGTAGAGATATCACTAATACTTTTTGATATGCTCTTTGATTACACAGACATAGTTTGGAATGTCCTCACTGAATTTTATTCCTAGCCCTTTCAAAGTCCCATGTGATTCTGTGGAGAGATGCAGGGCTGGGAGAAATTTGTTAAGGAGGCACACTTTTGGTCAGTTCCAATAGGCAACTGGAAGTAACACTTTGTTTGCTTATTTGTTTTTCTAAATTCTGAAATATTGTGCAATATATTGCAAGGATCTTCTCATGGGCTTGCCATTATCCCATGCGAAGTGCTCACCCTTCATCTGCCTGCAAAGGGATTCACATAGATCAGGGGAAATCCTGCAAATAAGGACGAGTTGCACAGAAGTCACAAGGAGGATTCGGCTGCCTAGATCAGTGTCTGGTGCCATTTTAGATGCTGTAGGACCATGGTAGGTGCAGGCAGGACACAAGACCTACAGAATACCTGTGACTTTCTAGACTGGCAGCAGAAAGCCAGGCAGGACACCCCAGGGCATATCACATCACACTAGGTGCCTATATACAGGCAACTGAATTTCACACCCGATTCTGCATTTTTTTTCTCCTTCCAGACTCCTCTCGTCCTAAACCAGGTGTCTGAGGGGTGTGAAGTCTTGCTCTCCAGAGATAACTATTTTTTCCTATTGATAGTACTGACTGCTTGTTTTCAGGGAAGGATGAAGGTTGATGCTGGAAACTTACTTGTAGATGGCTAAATTTAATGGAAATTAAATGGAGATGTTAATATCATCCCACAGTGCATAGCTATTCATGGAAACATATTAGGACTCCTTCAGGGCTTTCAATTATCCATCTTCCCCAATTCCAGTTTGAAGACCGGCAGATATCCTGGTAAGTAACAGTTATTTTTATATTTGATATTTTCAGTTTAGTGCTCAGCTTAACTGAGATGTTACTGCTTCTAGAGCAGAATTAATATTCCTTAGGAAACAGAAGCAGAGATTTACTTCTACTGCCCTTCAGTTCTGACTTGGAAAATCCAGTAATGCTTGCTTGGCTGCCATTTGGTTGTGGTACTATTACACTGTACTTGCTTTAATTCTGGACATGAGCAAGCAATACAGTTAATCTGGGGAGAGGAGGAGCATTCTTGTCAAATACTGAGCAGTGAAGGTCTGTGCGTCGGGAGGCAGGGAGTAACGATGATAGTTTTAGATTTGCACGAAGTGTACAGTGTGTTAATTGGTTGGACCAGAAAAAAAATCTTTCATTTCTCCTTTCGGAGGCTGACAAAAATAATACTGATTGGCAGAGATTATAATAGTTTTTTTTGAACATCATAACCTGATTAGTCTGAAACAAGAAACTCATTTAACATAAACTGAAAATCAATTTGCTTGTTAATTCTATTCAAAGAGATGCACTCTCTTCTGACTAATACAACACATTATATGACGGAACCAGTTCTTCTACCTGTCTTTTGGTCATCTGAGAAATTAGTTACATCTTTGTAGGAGATTAGAATCACCATACATTTTTTTTGCCTAGTTTTCTTTTTCTCAGTTATAAAGACCTACCTTCCTGGTTAAAGGAAACATACTGAGTGCTCAGACACTTTATGCAGAAAAAGAACTGAAGACAAAAAGAGGTATTTCACTTCAACTAGGTTTTGGGTTTTTTTTCTATCTGAGAGTAAAAAAATCAGATATTTTCTCTAAGTCAGGCCATCTAAATCTACTTTATAGAGACAGAAAATGCCAGTGGACAACTCGTCCTGTAACAGGAGTCTGAGATAGTGGGCATGAGTAACTCGGTGGTGGTGCATCTCTTCTCTTTGCTGACTAGGGAACACATCTTTACACCCAGATTTATGGCTACAGACTTCAGTTTGGCAAGTGTGATTGTCGCACCCTTGCAAACCTTATACTACAGATCTTGGGATGAGCTAGGCATTAATTCAGCTGTCATTTCAACTTTTAGGGTATCTCTGTTCTTAGACATACTTCAGTTCATTTTGCATGCAGCGGCTTGAGAACCAGTAGTGCAGCAGAGTTAAGACTCAGGGACTACCCAGGTTCTCTGGACATGAATGACTATCTAAAAGTAGACTAGCTGTGTTAACCTAGAACCTGCTAAGGCATCTTCTTAGCCTGAACTGATACATCCATGATTACTAGTATGTGCAAGAGTTAATTAGATTGGGTATCAGTTAGCCCGAACATCACTGCGTGACGCTTTTAAATTGCACATCCCACAATGTCTCATCCACGGGTTGTTTCAATAGATAGAAGGTTGCTTAAAAAGCAGTGGTGACTAAGTGACAGTGCCCTTGTTGGAGAATGTGAGAGGGGACGATGCTGAGCAGGTTAAACAAGCTGATCTCGCCAAGCCGGGGTTTTTCTTTTGGCAATATCAAGACAACTGTGACTGCAAGGCTGGAGGCCACCAGCCTCCTTCAACTGAGAAGCCCATATCTCAGCATTTATATGGCTGACAGGCAAGGACACACAACATCTTCTGGAGACCTCTGGGGAGAGGACACAGCTTCCCCCAAAATCCCTTACACTGCTGTGAGATAGCCCACCCCAGCTCCACCAGTGATGGACAGACATTGATGCTGCCCAGGCTTCCACAGCTGGAGATTTAGCAGCTGTCATGCCAACATAACGCTGCTTCTGGCAGCATTAACAAGCCCTGGGGTTTTGTTTTAGGTTTGATGTGCTCTAGAGGCATATGTTGGTTAAGACCTTCGAGCTGGCTTTGCTTCATGTAAAGCTTGGGACATACGACCCAAGAAAACTTGGTCAGCGGCAACTGCAGCCTCCATCTTTCATCTAGTGCCCTAAATGCACATATACACTAAAAATATATGTATCAAATACAGCATGAGAAATCACACGTTCATTTAATCTTCATCAGGTTGCCCAGAGAGCTGATAGATGGCCCATCCCTGGAAACATTCAAGGTCAGGGTGGATGGGGCTCTGATCGATCTGATCGAGTTGAGGATGTCCCTGCTCACTGCAGGGCAGGTTGGATTAGATGGCCTTTAAAGGTCCCTTCCAACCCAAAGCTTTCTATGATTATTAAACATATTCATTTTACACGTAATCTGAGGTATTTTTGTTACGTGTTTTGTCTGCATGTTAGGTTTCATTCTCAATTCTTTCCACCTTAAATCACTCCAGTGGGTAAAATTATAAATAGTTTCTGACTTTATTCAGTTCAGTGTTTATACAGTTGCTTTAAATACACACACACACATAGTATAAGCAAGACAAACTATTATTTTTCAAGACATTTTCAAAATCTGCGTAATATATGCATGGAAACATTGAAGTTTAACAGGGGGAAAGAGGAGCAGCTGGGAGTGTAAGAAAGGCCTGATCCCAACTAACTTCTGCTGCCCATTTTTTGATGGACACAGGATAAAGACAATAACCTTTTTATTACGGATGTTACAAATAGCAGCTTATCCTTTTCTCAATGAATGTGCTGTTTCACTTTTATGATTCCCCCATAACAGACTTCACTACATTTTTCTGTTTAAGCTTTGCTCTATAAAATATACCATGCCTCGTTACATGCTAACTCCTGCTAAGTGTAAACTCCTCCTTAGAGGTTATGACCACTCTGAACATCCCCTGAAAGTGAAGCAGCTTCAAACCTCCCAGAATTCAAGAACATTTTGAGACCCTTTCCCCCACATAATGGTTGATAGAAATAATTTATTCTTTGTTTAATACTGGGCACTTTTCTGCAGCAGTGGAAAGCTACACGTTGGGAACTTAAATTCCACAATTTCAGTTGTGTTTGTAAAAAAATCTGCCACATTAACTCACGACTCCTCAAAAGGTCCACTTGAATATGACAAAGAGGTGTATAGTTTCCATGTGCTGATAGTTGGCTCATTCTTGAATTTTTTGGTCAGCCAAGCTCTCACTCATTCATCTGAAGTTCTCTGGATGTTTTCTTTACATAAGAGCTACAGGACTAATGTTACTGAATGCATCCATAAAAAGTTACAGCTGCAAAAAATTTACTGCACTGTTTCTCTTAGAATTATACTAATTCTCTCCACACATTTAGGACAGCTTTCCATAGGTACTCTTGAATTTCCAGAGACAAATAATGTATGTGTACATCCAATTATTTCTGTCTGTGTTTCATATAATTAAAATCTTAAAGTTATCAACTACATCAGTGTCTACATGTCACAGACACCTGGTAAGTTCAAATTTATTGAGTTCATAACGAAAATATATAACTCTCTACAAGCACTATTGTCTCATCTTAAGAGTGGTGAAAGTGGTCCTGGATGAATCAGAGGCAATTTTGGTCCACTTTCAAATGCCTCCCTTTCAGTGCAGAAGATGATAATTTCTTACACTTCCAAAATCTCTGCGTGCTCCTTTGCACGCACCTGTTGCACTAGAATTGCTCTAGGCTTATGCCCTCGGCTTTGTCTCTCTGTTCATGTTTCCAGCACCAAAAAGACCCAGACTGAAGATGCAAAGCTGTTACTTTCTATTACTTTGGGAAAAAAAAAAAAAAGACTCATAAGGTACCTGGCACTTGTTAAAATTACAGCTTTACAATAAATTAATGCTTCAAGCAATTAGTACAGTGCAATGACTTTAGTGTGCCCAGACTGACCTAAATGAAACATTATTTCATTATTAGCTTGTTCCAATTTTATGGTTGATTCATGTTCAGTGAAAGTCCTCCAGCCTTATCAGATCTTCTACATCAACTCCTCTTGCTGCTCAGGCGCTTTTACAAGATCTCTCTTTGTTTGGTGCAGGGGCTGAGACTAACAGATGGATTTGCAGGATCAGGGGCTGGAGTTGGTACTGCAAACATCTGCTTGTTTTTTTAGCAATAGTCCATTTTTATTCTGCCTTTCTTTAAATAAGTCATAATAAAACATTAAATATTTTTAGCGAATTAGCTTCAAAACCAGATTCTACAATTGTGGCAGAAACCATGTTCAAAATCAAAGTAGAAATCTTTCATAAGTTAATCATTTTAAAGTCTTACTGTATAATATCAGCAGAACTTCTCCTTTTGTTAAATATTTCCATAAAGCAACGGCATGTGAAAAAAAAGTTTTAAGTAAACCATGTATCTTATATCTTTTCAGCTGAGGGGAACAGAGGTGATTGTCTATTTGGTCTCATTTGATACAAATCCTCCATTTACTTTAGCATGTGATGATGTTGATTTTGAATCCTCTTTGTCCTCTGTTTTCTCAACATCTGTCTTTGTTTTGACTCGGTATCTTCTGTAAACACGGTAGCCTGGGAATTGATATATATTTAGTATTAAATAAAGAAATTATAACAATCACCTGAAAAAGACATTGTAGTAACATGTAGCCATGCAATGTTTTCCTTCCTTATGTTGCTCAAAAAAGCCTCTTTAAAGCTATGTTTAATTATTTTATGTCAACAGCACTTCTCACTGGAAAAGTACGTTTAGAAAACAACAGAAAAACATTTTAAATTCTGCATTTGGTGTTTGACTGCTTTGTGTTCCTGTTGTGTGCGGTGACTTTTAAAGGTATTGCCTGTCTCCCTTGGGAAGCCCTTGGGCTCTTGGCTGGGTCTGTGGGACTGACCTTTACTTCTATGCGAGCCCTGTTTGGCAGGAGCTTCTTGTTTTCTGTATATCCATGAAAAATCGGACTCATAAAAATAATGGTAATTACAATGCCATAATATAAAATATCGATACTTTACCTCCTAAAATTAGTAGTGCAAAGAACAACTGGAAAATGCTGTAGATGAGTGGGAAAGTAAACATCAGTTCAAGTTGTTCAGGGGTGAATGAGAGCTGTACTATAGTTGAACACAGCTGAGTGTTTTGCATGCCTGTTTCCAGAGACACTGTACGGCATCTAAAGGGAATACAAAGACAATTGTGAAATAGCAGCCTGTGGGTCCTTATGCCTTTTAGTAATCTGGATAAGCAAGAAACATACAGTCATGGATAACTAAGAAAACAGTATCCTTCACCTCACATGGTCAACAAAACCCTCCGCGAGTCGTATGGCTGTTACCACCAGAACACGCACAATTTATGGCACTTCAGCAATTGTGAAGGGCTGTGATCCAACTTCAAGCCGCGTATGTGGCCCTCACTACCTCCCTCTCTTGTAATGATGTTCTAAATTGTAGGCTGCTGCATCTTCATGAGAAATTTTACTGCAGACTAACCCACTTATAAGTCAGGTCTGTTTCACTCGGTTCAAGTGTAGGACATCAGCACACAAGGGGAAGATGAGCGAAAGATTGGAGGAAATAGTACAGTCAGAATCTGTAAATAAAACTCTGCATGAGAAAAGTTTTAAAGAAACATAGTATTCCAGAAACGGGTTTGGGGAATGAGTGACTCTGTAGCATAGCTAATGTTTAGGGAGCATTCTCAACACTGATTAATCATTAAATAAAAACTTTTTTCACAGCTGAAGAAAGGCTACAGGTCTTCATCACGGAGAATTTCATACCTGTGCCAAGACAGACCAGCTACACGGGCCAGAAAGAATCCCAGAGAATAGCCAGCAGCTGGAAATATGGTGCCAATGATCCATAATTGGGGTGAGATAGTCCAGGAGCCTTTGTAGAGTATCCCCCCAACCACTGCAATGAGCACGATGAGGATCGCTCCCACAATGGAACCGATCTGTGAGGGGAAAGAGGAAGGACTCTGTGAATAAGAGACACTGATGAAATTTAATGGCATCAAACATAGTGTTAAACATGCCCCTGAGTGTCTCTGAGTCACGGGAATATCTTATTAAATATGAAACCTAAAGTTTACGGCAACGTAATTCGCAGCAGGCAGACAGATTAGATAGTTGCCATTTTTTCCCAAACAGGAGATGTACGATGTGCTTCAGCGACTGCAGATACAGGTCAAGGCATAGCTATAATAGGTATCTATAGCAGATACCTATAAAACTAGTCTCTTGAAGTCTTGGCTATAATTGTACTCAGAATTGGAGATTAAAAATAAATTTCTCAGGTGTGAAGTGAGTGAACAATGGTGCACACATTAGAAAAATTTCCCCAGAGTTTTTGGGAAACTGACAGCCCAATAGCTGGTATAATGCCCTTTTCCTCCCCACTTCTTGGGCAGTCACACTCTGGGGCTCAGTGTAGAGTATGCTAACTAGATGCTAGATTGTTAGTGATAGGAAATTATTTGCCAAGTGGAGGGGTAAATCTTTAATGTGGCTGAAAATTTGTGTTTGAAAACTTGCTGTGAGCTCGTATAGCATTTCTGCATAGACATAGTCACTGAGTCGGTCCTATTTCCTGTGGCTGAATGTACCGAGATCTTCACCGCTGCTGGTCAAAAAAAGTGTTAACTCACTTTCTTCTCAATAACCAGGTGAAATGTCTGCCCTTACAGTAAATGTTGCCAGGGATCTCACCAGCAGACTTCTGGGGCTAAGCTTAAGAGAATCCATCTCAACTAAACCGTGTATTCCCATTGAACTGGCTTCATCAGTCTTTGGCTGAAGCCTTTTTAAGAGCACTGAGTGAACAAGTACTTTTGTTTGACTGAGCTATTAACCACATGCACCTAGGAAGAAGAAACATGGTCTGGCCGTGACAAGCTCTTCTGTTTCACCTGGCACACTGTCTTTGTGCTCTTACCTCCGTTTTCCCTATATGGACCTTAGTCTGACAGCTACGGCTCAATCTTCACTTGATGCTTTGCTGTCCTACATAAAGCAAACTGTCAATGGACCCTACTGTGGGTTGCTCAGCAAGAAGGAGGATGAAACGGTGTTTTGCTGAGAGAGCAAGCAAAGTTTCTTTTCTTGTAAGTTCAGGTCCATGCTTGTCCCTTAACTGATTAAACGGGAATAGTACAGTTTTGAAACCAGCACTCAATAGTCTCCAAGTTCTCAAATAAGTTGTGAGTGCATTTAAAAATACAACACAATAATCTAACAGTTTAAGAAAAGGAATTGAATTAAAAGGACCTTATTTGTGTTCTATGCTTCCTGAACTGATAGCAGAGAAATGATAACAAAGTATAGGTAGAATAACAAGTTGCCAGATTAGTTTTCTTTAAGGAAATTTGGAAAATATATCTGTTGACTAAGAATGGTTAACAAAGGCCAAGGGTACTCAGCACATCTGACAATCACTTTAAACCTAAACCTAGCGTTCAGAATGATTAATTTGCTGTTAACACTAAATGCAGTTAAGTTGTTGTTATTATTATTATTTTGGTGAGAATAGTTTTTTGCCAAAACCCCCCCATATTTTGATGCATCTGAAACTATCCTGCAAAGACAGCTGAATTTTGTGAATAGTTTTGTTAGATTTTTTTTTTAACAGTTGGAACATTTTCAAAATTTTTTTTAATAAAAATTGACTTCACACTCAAAATTGCCCCCCAAAAATCAATAAACTGTTTTAAAACTGGAAAGTGGGTTTTTTTTTGATCCAGAATGTTTTCATTTTTTATTATTTTGCAGAGAAAAACTGCTTTCAGCTGACCTGAATGATTTTCCGTCCAATTTCAGTTTACATTATAAACTGAACTCAATTACTAACATAGTTGCAGCCAAAGACAAAAGTAGGCTCTTTGAATAATGATGGTTTCTAATAATGTATGCAACTCATGCATGTTTGTGCAGGGGGAAAGCAATACATTTCCGCAGCATCTCATTTGTTTTCTGCTGAAAACTTGCTGGTTCTTATGAAGTCAGATACTAATACTATGAATAGCAATGTACTGCTTCAGTGGTGCCACTGATTTGTCCATAATTACTAATGCTTCAGCCTTATATATCCTACCTTAAGTATGATTTTTGCTTTGCTAGGCCATCTGTGGTTAACATACATCCCAAACGAAACAGGAATTACAAGAGCTACCAGTGAAATTCCTGTAAAAAAGAAGAGAGAAGCGATGTCAAGCCCAGGTATGGTGGAGAAGTTCACGACAGGAGGACAGACACCGTGCAGAGCGGCTGGGGGTGTGGAGCAAGCCTTCAGCGGGTGTTTGTGGTGTGTGCACCCCAGAGCACGCATGCACGCTCTACCCACACCTGCCCATTTGCTTTTCTATAGAGTCTGTTATCTTTGGCAGCCTGTTGAAGTAATTGCCATTCTGCTGAGCTACATGCTCATTCACCTGCATCAGAAAGGCAGATAGAAATTTGAGTGTGCTAATCATCACTATCCTGTGATGTGAGTAGCTATATTAAATATTCATTTTATCTGCAGGTGTTTCACTACTGTACCATATCAACAACTCGTTTAGAGCTTCTTTTGTTTTGGCCTCCCCTCTCCAGTATTTATTTTGAAAGCACGAGCAATGTATGTGATTTTTTTTTTCCCCCAGGACAATGGGAAATGAAATTGAAGAATATGAAAGTGATTCTGCTGGCTTTTAAGATTAGCACAACACGGAACCACACTTGATAAGCGCTAGGGCTGCAGCTCTGCAAAGCACCGAGGCATGTATTTCCAAATACTTTGACTACTTTCTCTTTGTAGCTGGATGAGATTTCTGACAGGAACTCAAATGAAGCCACTCCTGGTGGTGTAGATTGCAGCTTTTCAAAGAGACTCAGCAGTTTTAATCACTTGCTTAATTATCCACATGTGCTTAAGTACTTTGCCAGATTATAGCCTCAGCACTCAGCACTTTGCAGGATTGTGCCTTAAAGCTGTTACAAACACTTTCATCCAGGGGAAGCAGCTATTCCTGTACGAATTATTCTATATTCTTATCCCAGTACCATGCAGGTCTCCAAACCATTTGATAAAAAAAACCCCAACATGTACAATCTCATGATAAATATCTGTACAATATTTACAACGACTTCAAGTCTTTGTTCTGAAGAGCTGTGGATGACGTGAAGTGATCTAGGTACCTAATTCCCGCAAAAGTTATTGGAAAGTAGGAGGATGAATATTTTTAAAAATCTGGGGTCGTTTCCTTGTGACCCTGCAGGATGATGGTATAAAAGTGGTTGTTACTAGAGGGAGGATAAAGGAGAGAGTCAGAAGGGTAAGCGCTGGTTCACTGGACTCACCAATGCTATCATAGGGGAGTACAATTGCGTCAGAATCAGTCCACATCTTGGTGTAAACAAAGAGGCAAAGTGGCATCATTCCCATTGCAAGCAGTGTGGAGCAAGTTGTCATGCTGATGCTGCAACGAAATCGGTTAGAGTGAGAGTTCATCTCATGCTAGCCTATAGTCTTTCTCACTTTCTCATTACAACTTCAGAGCTTATGAAAGGTCGGGCAAGAAATGCTGCTGGCTACAGTCAGTTTATCCTGTATATCAGGTTAGGAAAAAGCTAAATGGAAGGAATGGCTTCTGCTGAAGAGAAAGGAACATAAAATATCACCGTGTTTTGCAGCCACAGAACAATAACTTTCAGGGCAAACAAGGCAGTCAGACAGGCGGCCACCAGGAAGGTCTGTTGGCAAGTCCGGCTGGCTTCTGAGAGGGTGGCAAGCTGGACAGGGTCAAGATGCACATCAAATGGAGCTTTCCATCATACCAGCACTTCTAGAGCATTAGAATTTCACTCCAAAGTCAACAGCATAAAACAAAAATATTTCATTGTCTAGGATGTGTGATGTAATAAAATTCCCTTTCCTGACTTATTTTGCTCTAGGCCAAAGAACAGATGCTGAAAATTAGTCAGTGAAGCTGAGCATAAGTATTGTTGCTTCCTTGGTTTGTGCAAAGACATTTCTGTTTTGAAATATAAAGTCTTGAAATCATCACGCTAGCACACCTTTTACTAAAAGATGCATTCTGCTACAGGAATGAAGGAGGAAAAGGCAAGACAGCTAAAAGAAGGAGGAAATTCTAAGAATCTGAGTAGACTAGATAAAATTATGACTACAAATCACACTGCTTTGACATAAAAATAATGAGAGAGGGTTCTGGTTAAGGGACATTGCAACATTCCTTATGACCCTCACAGAAAAGCTTTCTCTTTTGTGTCACTTGCCCTCAGAAAAGGGACTACCGACCCTGTCCCACAAACTGGGCAGATCCAGAGAAATCTAGAACATTTAATACAGAGACCACAGGAATATCTGCATTAATTTTGGTTCCTGTCACTCTCCTCTTCAGAGTCTTTGAACTGAACTTTGTAGGAGCCTCTGGCAAGGGAGTTCCTCCACACAGAGAAAAAAAAAGAGCCACGGGCTACAATTAAGATCAAGTGAAGCCCCAAATGGATAAAAGAGCTTGTTTTTCCTGCCTCCATATTTCCTACATCTTCTTGCTGTCCCTGTATCTACATCCTGCTCCAAAACCTGCGTGTTCTCTAACCTCAGTCCCTGTGCTTACAGAAGCTCCCAGAGAGCTGTGGAGGAGAGGAGGTGGTGTTTCAGAGGCAGTTGTTCTTGTGAAATATCGAGAGATGTCAAAACCAGATGTCACTCTGGGAAGCTTTAGAGGATATCATCTGGGTTTGAGTTACTAAGGAAGGTATAAAACCTCATATTTCACCTCCCTGTGATTATATGAGAAGTAGAAAGATAATTCCTGCTCTAACTTGTGATCTATTTGCACTGGGATGTTTCGAAGCAGGACTGTGGACAATGGTGATGGGTTGTTATGTATAAACATAAAATCTTGTCAGTTAAAACCAAAACCTTGTCTGATATGATGGGCAGGCTTTCTATAATACTGTGCTGGCTCCAGAAACCAGCCAAGCTACTTATAGTGTTATTCTTGATGAAGAACCGAAGATGCTTGCATTACCACCTCTGCTGTACCTCCCATAGCCTCTGGTCCCTGTGTTATTGTCACAAAGGCACTGACCAAAAGTCTTTGACTTCTTAAGGTAAAGGTCTTTACCTGAAGAATAACCTTTTAAAGGTATTTTCAATTTATTTCACCCTCCGTCAGTATCACGGGATATAAACCCTACTTACATTTATAACATCATCAATTAGGATTTTTACCGTTGATTTCAGTGGCGCGACTCTGAAGAGACAGAGTTGAGAAAACATAGCTTAGCTCAGTGTAATCTCCCAAGGAAAGATTAGGACAGAATTTCAGACTTTTGCTGGATATCTTTCCATCCGTGGTTTCTTAGATCTGTATTTATTGAAATTAAGTGTCTTACAGTTCCTAATACCATTGGTCTTTCCTCCACAGCGAGGAAGTTGGTGATTAGCAAAGCTGACCTCATACATAATTCGAAAGCTGGTATTACATTAACACCTGTATGTGACAGAAAAGTTCACTATTTTCAAAGGATGGAAAAAATGTCTTATTAAAGCTACAAATATTAACATTCTTAGTCTATTCGCCCTAGCTCCACATCATTCTTACTTCTATTATTTTTTCCATTTCTAGTTCAGACTGGCATATGATAAATTGGATTAACGCTCCAATTTATGTTACTCTGTGGGGAACAGAGAAATGATCCTGTTTATTTTAGAGCAAAGTAATCAGGATATAAAAATAAAAAGATGGCTCATTTTTAAAGGCTGTTAGAGTTAATGAACCCCCCACAGAATTTGCATCAAGAGTAAGGTTCACTTCTCCTGCGTGTTTGATGTCCTAGGCCATGCCAGGTGCCTTACATATCTGTTTCTGAGTTCAGAGCACCCTGTCACTGAGACCATCACGCTTCACCACAAAGGAGTTTTTTCATTGCCCCCAATATGCAGGGCTGCCTGAGTCAGTGGCTTCTAGCCTGCAAAACTTGCCCTCAGTTTGAAGACTTTGCAGAAGGTGCCAGGAGCAGACTAGAATTACCGCAAGTGGTTTTCATTTGTATTAGTTCCCAAAGAGAAAATCTATGCCTATCTATTCATTGTATAGAACACAAAAGGAGGGAAAATAATTTTCCACAGGTGGTCTTTTTCAAGAAACATTAATTCGAGAACTTTTGCATAGCCACTATTTTGTACAGAGGATTCAGATCCTAAAATCCTTTTTTTTTTTTTTTTTTTCTCCCTGGGAGAAACAAAATCACAAAAGCAGTTCTAACTTGGGCAAAGATTTCGTAATCCTTACTATCTTAGTGTTCTTCATAAATGCTATTTTCTGCAGGATCTGAAGATTTCGAGTAAAGAGAGTTTCTAATATACACAATTCTGTTGTGTTCTCTTCCTCAAGAATTCTCAATAAACCAAGGATATTTGCTATTCTGCTTGTATTTACTACTTTTACAGTAACTAAAGATCTTTACAAGAGGAAAGCTCCACCATGCACGGGACTAGGAAGCTAAGAAAAAACTCAGGCAGTCCTTTTCAATAAAATTTACGATGTAAAAAGCCCCATAAACTACTTAAGAGAACGGCTGTGGCTGCTCTTACCTTAGGTCCATGTCTCCATCCACCCAGTAAGCGATGACATTGGAGGCTGTGCCCCCGGGACAGCATCCCATGATCAGCACCACGACAGCTTGAATAGGAAGCACGTTAAAGATCAGGGACAGCAAGAAGGCTGTGAGAGGCATAATTCCAAACTGGCAAAGGAAACCCACAAAAATACCCCAGGGTCTTTTTATGTGGCCCCAGAATTTCTTAAGTTCCACATTGCAACCCATGGAGAACATCACCAAAGCCAGCATGATTGTTAGAACAGCGCTTAAAATTATGCTCAAAGTTTCATTAAAATTATCTTCTGGTAACACACAAGATGTGCCATTGCAAATAGTAGCATTTGCTGGACAAGCCGTGGAGTTTTCTGCCAAAGACCCAGTATTAAATTGCTGGGAAAGAAGGTATGTCTGCATTTTGAAATACAGAACAGCTCTGTACATCCAAGGCAAACTTTCAAGCCTGTGTAAATGGTTGTTTGTCAGTGGCTCCTTTTAAATGATCCAGGAAGCAATAAGGTGCAATAAATACTTGAACACTCTTACTATTCCTGAAGGGTTTGGCACAGTGCTGATTCATATAGTTATAAAAGTTGCACTTGCTCGGTACGGTGACAATTAATCATTTATTCATATGATAATGAGGAATCCCATGTCAAGAGAATAGCTGTGTTAATATTTAAGAGTGTAAACGAGGCTTGTGGTGTAGCTGAGCATAGGGAATGAGAATCACAGGAGGAAGAGAAAGTTTAGAACTTCAGTCTTTGAATTTCTTGCATGCCTTCTGGAGAGCCACTCATGCATGCACCGTCACTGGCATGACGGGGGTCCGTGGGGTGAGCGACCAAGACACAAGAAACCAGGAGAAGAGGTCCTGAGCTAGGGTTTGGAGCTGCAACTCTTGCCAAGTGATGCGGCATTCACTGTGACACACAGGCTCGTTTGAATGTCGTGGGATCCTCATTTGGTCGTATTTCTAGTACAATAGAAGTTATGACTTGTACAGTGACAACTCTTCCACAGAACTGCAACAAAGCTGGTGAAGGGCCTGGAGAAAAAGTCTTATGAGGAGGAGCTGAGGGAGCTGGGGGTGTTTAGTCTGGAGAAGAGGAGGCTGAGGGGAGACCTTATCGCTCTCTACAATGACCTGAAAGGAGGTTGTAGCGAGGTGGGGGTTGGTCTCTTCTCCACAGTAACTAGCGATTGGACAAGAGGAAACGGTCTCAAGTAGTGCCAGGGGAGGTTCAGCTTGGATATTAGGCAGAACTTCTTCACTGTAAGAGTCATTAAGCATTGGAACAGGCTCCCCATGGAGGTGGTGGACTCACCATCCCTGGAGGTGTTCAAAAAATGTTTAGATGTGGCGCTTCGAGACATGGTTTAGTGGGCATGGTGGTGTTATGTTATCCAACCATAACAATTCCATGATTCTATGATTTTATGCACATTTGTGTCACTTTTGGCTCCTAAACACAACCCAGTGGCTGCTCGTCCCTGTTTGTGTCTCACATTGCTCCTGGCCACGTCCACCTCCACACTGAGCTCATCATCTGGGGAAGAGAGGAGAGGGGAAGGAAGGCAAGGAGCCATGGGCTGTGCTTTTTTGGACTGCTTGGAGATTTCCAGGTCTCCTTGCACCTTCTGCCAGGCACAGTCATGCTTTGCTCCGGTTTGGACTGGAAACAATGGGCAGTGAGAGGAGGAGTGTGAGGTGGTAAGGGCAGAGGAGGAAGGAGATGCATTTTCTGGGACAAGGCTGGAGAACAGGGGGCATGGTAGTGGGACTGGCGTGCTGCTCTATAGCCATGGTACCCAGCCAAAGCTGACCACACCCCCTTCAGCACAGCAACACGTTCAGCATCCACACAGGGAGTGAGGGTGCAGCTCACCTTTTTTGCCTGGTGCAGGATGAAGGTTAGGAGACAGGTCTCTTGTGCCTGGCTTTGGTGTGGCTCATTGTTCTCCATCATCCCCATGGCTCAAAAGGGTTGAGAGGCTGAGACAAGGAAGCTACCCTGGGATCCCTTTCAGGTCTTAGATCTCTAGGATGGGCACTGGGCTTGCCGTATGGTGTGGCTGACACCTTTTTTGTACGTGGGACCAGAGGAACTTCGCGGCATCCTCCGTGTATTTGCTCCTGATGCGTGTCCCCGTTCTCCGTCCCCTGCCTTGATTCACATCCTTCTCTTACATGTGCTTTCCTGTGGAAAAACATCCTATATCAGGAGATTCTTAGATATCTTTATGGTGCTTTTTCTTTACTAGGCGGATGCAGTGCAAATAGTCATGCATCAGATATCAAAATAACTTTGTGCCACTGATATTCTGTAAGAGCAAAAGAAGGTATGAGAGCCACCAGATGAGTTTTTCAGGTCAAAACAACAGCAGCAACAGCAATAACAACAAAACACTAGAAAGCTGGGACAATTTTGACTCTACAGCATGCTTGAATCTCAGTCTCCAGTTTTCAAAACCCTACCAAAGTCACTGGACTTTTTGATAGGTCAAATGTTTACCACTCAGGCTTCCTTGGGTATGTTTTCAAGGGAAGAATTTTGATGCTTCTTTACCTGTACCCAAGCTTTTGGGCAGAAGTAGCTTCCAGCATATATCTTAGACTAAAATCAGATCTGAAATGTAAAGCGTAACTGATACCCCCAAACATCATCAGTTTTCAATACAGAAATATTTTTTACTAGGGTAACATTCTAAGCCATAATTATCTTCAGCAAGCATGACTCCCACTGAAAGCCTCAGCATTTGTGCCTAACCTCAGTGTGCAAAATGATAGGTGTTGCTATTTTTTTTTTTTTTCTTACTTTAAACCGTGAACCATTGAGGGGGAGCTGATGGCATTCAAAAGGATTTCCCAGCATGCTCAGATGGCACCTGTTTCTTTACAAAGGGGTCAGCTAAATGGCTGTATTTCCTAAGTCACCGTTGGGTGCCTGTTGGGATAATGTCAGAGTAGCTTTATCCTCCCAGGCAGCTGGCAACTCCTACCCTGTGATTAGTGCCACGTCTGTGTGTCTGTGATATGTCTAATGGAACAACGAGCAAGGTAGTAAGGAGTAGATGAAAGGAAGAGAAGGCTACAAGATCTCGTTTTGGTAGAAAACTTATATTCCTCATTACTCTTGCTTTCAAGCAGAATGTTTTAGGAGTTTTTACTTTTCAACCCAAGTCTTTTAAAGGGCAAGTTTTGAAAACATTAAACGTTTTATCAACGTTTTCTATAAAACCTGTATCAGAGTCTGGATTTGCACTTGAACTTGCTTCTTGTTGAAACTAAATTTTCTGACTAGAGCATCTTGAAATCTCCAACCAGCCTTGGACGACTTTCCTAGGCTTGTGATGCTGTGGGAACCCAAGGTAAGTGGTTTGGGAGAGGAGGTGAGGGATCTCCAACACACAGTGGCTATTTCTTAGGCAGAACCTCCTGGAGGGACTTGCTTTGACCTCCTCCTTCCCCCTGCCAAGCACGTGTCTGGGCTGTGAAGGGGTGCTCGATGCCGTCCCCCAGAAACAGCAGAGAAGAAACATCCCTGTTGTTGGTCTCCAGCCCCTGCTGAGAAATAAGAATGTTCAGTTCTCATTTTGGAGTTTGACCTCTGGAAATGGAGCGGAGGGGGACACCTTGCTGCTCAGGCTCAGGCTTTGGGCTCGACTGAGGACAAAGGGGACATCAGCTACTCCCCTGCGTGGCCCTGTGGGTCAGCAGGTTGTGTAAACCTAAACTGTGCTTACTGCTAGGTTTGCCTTCGGTTTTTCTCCTCTGCTGTAAAAGGGATGGTTCCGAGTCATTAGTTCATCAGCTAACTGTGTAAAACCTTAAATCACAAAAAATCCTTTCTGGAAACAGAACTGAGCCCTTCTGAATTCAACTTACTAGGCTGAGAGCACCACAATTTAGCACGGATGCTAATATCTATTTCAAGAAATCCTCATGTGTTGTTAGGGAACAAGAACCATACCCAAGACATTGAAATATTTACAGGCACCATTAAAAACTTGGTATGTTGCAGGAGGTACAGCATTATCAAGTAGGCAGGCAGCTCTCTCATGAGTGCTGGATTTCAAACATTCCTCTAGTCCGTTTTGCCTTTTACAGTATGCTTCTGGGATTTAATCCACATGCAGGCTAGCGGGAGAAAATAGATCAACAACCCCAAATTTGGCTGCTCTCTGTAAGTTTCCCTGACATCTTCAGGGAAGACAGCGCTTCAGAGATGGTTGTCAGAGGTACCAAGCTGAGCAGCTTCTGTTTTATTGCCTGTTTTCTACTTGGGTTATGGTGCTTAACTGGTGAGATTGGACTATGTACCGCTTTGTGAACCCAGCTGGCATCTTTTGCCTATTCCTGTTGCACGTGTTATTCTGTGTGATTTTAAACATTCGTCACTGACGTTCAAGAGAAGAAAGTGGCAGTGAACCTGGTGGCATTTTGGTGATGATTAACATCCCTGGTCCGATTCTGGACACTATCTGTCAGCAGACCTCAAAAAGGAAAATAATCAATACTTAAAGAGAGAAATACCAGCCTAACTGTATATTTGTGTCCCAAAACTACCAAATTGCTGTGTTCTGAATTGTCGTCTTGCATTTTTGCAGTGATGAGGTTGCCAGCTTATGCAACGTGAGTTCAGCGTCACTTCAGCAAACAAATCCAAGCAGATGAAATCTGTAAGGGTCTGTCCCTGCGCCGACAATTAGGTAATTGATTTATCCATTAACTCGAGCAGTTATAAAACATGAATAGCAGTAAGTGCATGCAGAGCCCTACACTGGGAGAGGCAATTTAACAGTTTGTCTTTTATGGCTGTCTGATGCTTATTTCTATGAAGTTTCTCTTAATGAGACTTATGAATCTTCCCTGTCTGCTTAATTCAGACTCTGAGATGCTCCTTAGTATATTTATGTCTTGGTTAGAAGAATCTTTCCTTTCAGATAATTAATTTCTTAAAGGTAATTACCCGCTTTTTGTCACCATCTTTAAAAGAGAGCCAGCGGTTACACCTAGTATTCGTGACCTTGTTTATAACTTTAAACTTTAGTATAACTATAGATGGAAGCTTTTTTGTTTGTTTGGGAAAAGCTCTACTACATGATTGGAAGTTTATAGAGGGCATTAAGACAAGAAAATCTCCATGCAATAGCAGGAGAGAAATTTATGACATTAAAATACATCTAGCTCACAATAGCTTCCTGAACAATACTAAAAAGTCAGCTGTAAAGCTGACTTACTGAATCTTTACACTTACATTTTTCCATTTCACTGGTACCTACATCTACATTCTGCCTGTTAGACTCTTGAGCTGAGTCTAAAACGAAACATCAAGGGCACGGGTGCTTTTGCACTTGGCTGTTGATGAACCCAGCCGAAAGAAAACCCTGATGTGTTATGTCCTGGGATTACAGGCAAATTTAGCTTGCTGGCGTACCAGCCCCGAGAGCTGCATCCTACACCCGTGGTTGGACTCCTGCACATGCTAAATAACCAGTTTGAGGGATATGGTTCTGCTATGATTTGTCAGAACTCTAACTATTGTGTGTGCAAGGAGAAATACAAAGTGCATTTGTATTTTCTGATACTTTTCAGCCTTGCCTATCTAAATCATGACAGAAAGTGTAGTCTTTCAGCCTACCCATCGTCAATAGCCAAATGCAAGATTTTTCAATGGAACGTCTCAACCCAAAAGTGCATGGTTACCATGCAACTGCCGGGAAAACCATGCAAAAGCCTTAGACTTTAAAGAACTTTGCTCTTTTTTTGCTACGTGTATGAGGGGAAATCTGCACTTCCATGCTGTTCAGTAAGGACTGTCTGCTATGAGACAAATAACAACAGTCTGCCAAAAGCGTAAGCCGGTCTTTCACCTGCCAAACTGTCAGGGTGACCTCTGACATTGGCTAAAAAGCTGAAAGATAGATAATTTCGTATGAAACCAAAGAAATGAGTCATGCCACCACCTATAAAAGCGTAAGGTTTTGAGTGACTCTATTGGGCTGGAATCCCTTAATAATAACATGTTTTTCACATTCCTCAGCAAGGATTGGCTTCTGACTTTGAGGGCTAATACACTATGCAAATGTTGTCGTGCCTTTACCTGTCCTTTCAAAGTTGTAATTTTAATTAGTAGTAGGGCTTAATTTGGGACAGGTGGCCAAAAAAATGAGAGGTTTTAATTCTAGATCAAAGGTCTGATTGATTTTAAAGTCTGCAAGGTTAAAGAAAAATGAAGTTGTTATAGGAATTTTTATTGTCTTGGGACAAAAATGGACTCTTCTAATTTCTATCAGAAGGGGAAACAACTAATACTGTTTCCTGTTTGCTTTTGTGTCTGTTTATGACATTTATCTTCTGTCAAGTAGCAGGAAACAAGTGTTTTATACCTGCCTTCCCAATGTCCTTTCCCACCACCGACTAAGCCTGGAATCTGGCTATGCCTTTTAAAATTTTTATTTTGATAACTGGTAAATGAATTTGATAGCTTGTCTTTGAAATAATAATAATAATAATAAATTTTAATTGTTCTATCTGTTATTTTGAGGGGTAAAAGTAGAGCATAGAAGGCATAGAATCAAAGTAGAATAAAACTGATAGTAAGTGGATAATGCCTGTGCATTCATTTACTTGTCAGGGAATGGGACATGGCTTATCCAGAAACTAAGTCATCATGACAGGAGCAGATCAGTCGATCAAAGCATCTGGTGCTGAGGGCTTTATTCCCTACATGTAATTTGGGTATTTTACTCCAGGACAGGTTTAGTCTGGTCCCCGATCTAGGTGTCCCTGTCACGTTCCTATGTCCCTATTAAATATTGGAGCACATCTGCAAACGTGCAGTGGGGCTTTTTGGCTTAGTTATAACTTACTAAAGGAAACCAGTTTACACACACCAAAACTGCTCTGCAAAACACCCTGGCACATAGTAAATGGGAACAGTTTGGGGATTTATTTCAACACTGCTGTAGTGCTCCAGGCCAAAACGGCAAAGGGGTGCAGCCTTAGGGTACCCACATCATCTGCGTCATCTGCGCTGGGCCGGCTGATGTGCCACGGGCTATGGGAGTTTTGTGTCCTGCAGGGCTGGTGGCCAAGTGGAATAGCCTAGAGCATCAAAAATACCATGAGATACCTATGTTTAGACAGCTGCATCCCAGCCTGGATAGCTGTACTGGAGAAGGTGACTTGTGCCCCGATGTGCCCGAGGTTCTCTGCTGAGAATAACGTAAGTCTCGTGGGAACGGCTCTGAAGCAGACAGCTACACTGGGGATGCTGAGAGCCAGGTTTTATAGACCACATCCTTTAACGAATACAAAAACTAGATATTTGAGGAGAAGAAATGT
>NW_009621197.1:0-9065 GCF_000690535.1 Cariama cristata | reverse complement strand
TTCCTGCTTTTAGTTTGCCGGGGGAGTTGAATAGGAGCAGAGCGCCACGCATCTGGAATTAGCTCATGTAAGCACTAGGCAGCGCTGCTGGGAATGGGAAAAAGAAGTGAAGGAGAGGAAATGCAGAAGTAAAGCTGTGCGTGTGTGTGTGTGTGTTATGTTTTATTTTGGGATATTTTTTTTTGTTTATTTTGCTTTGCTTTGCTTCCCATTCTTAAATGGATGTTTTGCTTTGACTTAAAGCTTTCTTAATGAAAGCAAACAGATTCATTGATTGAGGAGGCTACGCCACCTTCTCAAAACTGGGCTGGTCTCTGTGAATATGGGAGAGGCTGCTCCTTAGTATTTCTTTTTCTGATTTACAGCAAAGATTTGAACTCAGGCTTTCCATATAGCATGTTGGGAGGTGCTGGTCTCAGACTGACTTCAGAGGAGAGGCTTTACATGTACATCTCAGTAGGCAGACCTGGGACCCATATATGGCATCTCTTATGTCGGTACCCTAATTACCAGGGACTATTCTTATGTCCTGCAGATTTATAGAAAGTTCTGGGTTAGGTAGAAATGCATTTTTCTGGTGAATATAAAAAAATAGCCTCTTCATTAAAACTGTCTTGGATAGTTGAGGACCGTTGAGGACTTTTACCTTGCACTTGAGGTAAAAGTTGGTAAGATTTAAATAATGCTGGTTCTAGAGCATTTTGATTGCATATGATGAGGAGTGAGGGAGGGGAATCAGATAATGGCAGTTGTTAGAAGCTTAAGATCCCACTTGTGCTAGATACTGTGCAGGGCCATAGTAAGGGCTGCTTCCCATCACTTCTGTTTTTTCTTTTAATATTTCTCATCTTCCTTCAACATATGGAAAATGTCAACGCTACAGATGCAGAAATGAAGAAAAATCAAAATGCAAAAGGGTATCAGTTGCATATATAAATGACATATAACAAGACACTTGTTCTGAAAAAACAGGCTAAAACCTTTACCTTTTTCTCCTCAGGGGAAAATTTTATCTGCATGTCCATCTTCTTAACTGAATTTTAATTTGCTTAGAACACCCATCTTCATTACAGTGGGTAATACTGGCCGAGACTGCATAAAGTTTCTAGACCTTCAAAATTGCTGGCTCTTGACAGGACTGATTTCAGTGATTTGCTTGGCTCTTTGTTTTCAGAACTCCTTTTATTACCAGGAGACACTGTTTAAGAGTTCTTTAAGATTTGACATAATATCTGCAAGGTCAAATATGACTGTAAAACCTTCAAGAATGCTGCGTAGATGCAACTTTATCTGGGAGCTGCTGAACTCTCAACATTTGGGAAATTTGAGCCACCTACCTGGATATTGGAAATGTGCTTTAGCAACACAGTTTTGGAGAGTCAGACAGGCGGCTTTTTAGTTGTTAAGAGTTCTTTAAGATTTGACATAATATCTGCAAGGTCAAATATGACTGTAAAACCTTCAAGAATGCTGCGTAGATGCAACTTTATCTGGGAGCTGCTGAACTCTCAACATTTGGGAAATTTGAGCCACCTACCTGGATATTGGAAATGTGCTTTAGCAACACAGTTTTGGAGAGTCAGACAGGCGGCTTTTTAGTTGTGGGAGTTGAAAGTATGGAGGATGCGGTGCCCTTGATGTGCTGTACCGCTGTCCAGTCTCTGTGTGAGTGTCTGTGTCGTGGGCTTGTGGAAATGTGGGCGAAATTCTTGACTGATGCTCAGAACTGTACAAATAGAATAGATGGCAGTAATGAAGTTTCATTATTTAATAGAGCCTGAGTAACGTTTTGGGCCTTCAGTTAGCCATTTGGGTTCCTGTTTGGGTGCACAGTGCTGAAGACGCAAAAGCTTAACAACATTGAACCTGCAGGCTTTGGGACTTGGGAGAATCCATGTCTAGATGCTTGGTGTCTTCCTACAACACCCATCAAAATCGGCGACTCCCTAAAAGCGGGGTGGGAGTCATGCACAGCATTCAGTTGAAAATGCTGGGGGACAGGTCTGTGACCTGCACCTGCTCCCCTTCTGCACTGCCTCCTAAAATACAAGAACTGGAATAGGAGCTGGAGCCCAGGTCCCTTTTCTCATGACAAGCCCCCTCTCTGTCCTAGTGAATATTTGATGATACCGCACCATTCCCGCAGGCAGGAGCACTTTGTAGATAGTTCGCCTGTGATCTGCCTGATGCAAACCCAGGTCCCTCCAGGCAACGACGGCGATTTTAATTCTGCTTCCCCTTCAGCTGATGTGAGTTTGTTTGGGTTTTTTTAACCACTGGGCCTTGGGGTGGAAAAAAGAACAGAGATGCCAGCCATACTTTCCGCATGTTAGTGCACCTTACCTGTGCTTTATGCCTGTTGGTAATATCGATGGAGCTGGGGCATAGTCAGGCATAAATGTCAGCTCAGTGAAAGCCCAAGGATTTCACCCGGAGCCTGGCTTCCACAGTGGCACCTTGTTAGTACAGTACCCGCAGCTCTTCTTGAAGCATGCGTGCTTGCTAGTGTGGATATCTGTTCTGAAAGTGCTTATCAAAATTATTTCCGTCAGTTCTGTTTTAAAAGTCGTTTCCATGAAAATATAAACTGTCTCTTTGCTTTCATTTCTGACACAACTGAATGTCTCCTATTTGGAGTGTAACGAATCAAAAAGGTGGATTCATTTCATTGTTATAAGAAAGGAATTTCTATATGGAGAGGACACTTGTGCTTACTGAGAATTTCCATGTGACTGAAGTGATTCTTCTAAAAACTTTCCTAGCCTCCTTCAGTAAACAACGGCATGCTTAAGAAACTACCTTTTTTTTTTTCTTCTACTGCTGAAATAATTGTAGGCAGTATTAGATGTCTGTACTTTGAGGTCCTCTGTAGGTATTTCAGTAACATTTATTTTCTTTTCCTGAGGATGTTGTGATCAGTCAAAAACCTGGTGACATACTGTCAAGCGGCATTAATTAGGAAAAAACCTCCACGTTGTTTTGAATGCATTTATCAGAAACAGGAACGTGTAAGCTCTAAGCCACGCTTTTTATGTTCCTGATGATTCTTGTGGGATTCAATGCAGTTTATCTATCCCTTTGCCCTCTATGCCTCAGTCTGCAAATCTGACTGTATGATTCATTACATACACACTATTCCAGTTCAAAATATTTGAAACATGTTTGAACGTTTTTAAAATCTTCAGGTATTAACTGGAGGAACTTGCTTTCTTTGTCTTCTGATTCCTGGACACTTAGACTGTGCTTTAGTGTTGTTTTTGAATTCTACCTCATGAAGTCTGGAAATGATCTTAAAATGAGAATTAGGATGCTCATGCATGGAGAAAACCATCACTGTGGGTCTTCAATGAAATTCGTAAGTTGGTGACAAAACCCAGTTATCTGTTTGCAGTATTATCTGTAAAAACCTTTCAAATGAATTTTAAATAGAAGTGCATGGGCACAAAATACTAATGTAGATGTGGCTTTTGCAACAGTCAGGAATATAAAATTGATGAGTGGGACTCATTATAAAAAAAAGGGACAGCATCATACTAACCAATGTATTAAAATTTTAAAAATTTATTAAACTTCTTTTAAAGTGGTTAATGTATTTTATGTCAGATAAGAAAGTTATGGTCCAAAAATTTCTCATCTACATCTCTAAATGTGTGGGTTTAACTTTCCCCTCCTTTTTTTCAACCAATGTGACCTGGAGGTATCTTGCAGTGGAAATAAAAATATTGAAGAAGGAAGACTTAAGAGTGCAAGGTAGATCCTTGGAGACTGAAGTAATACCATTAGTGGACAAGCTGAAATAAAAAAGCAGCTCCAATTTAGACACGCAGCCTGGTGAAGTCCATTTACATTATAAAATATTTGTCAGAAGTACATATTTTTTTAAATAGGAAAAAAAAAATCCCACCACTGTAAATGAAAGCAAAAAGTCTAAATTTTTTAGGTCACCCAGGAATATGGTTAGGAAAAAAAAAAGGAATAACTCAGGTTTAGTGCCAACATCTGAACTAACTCCTCTTACTTTTCCTCTCTGCAGAAAAGCTGCACGGGTGACACATTTTGAGGGTGTTGCAGGCTCCAGCGGTGATGGGAACCAGATCGTGTTGTGAGCGGGACAGTAACGAGAAGATCATCGAAGCAACACACGTCTCACGGTCAAAAGCTTTTCTTTGGTGTAGGCTGACTTTCCACACGCACTTTTCGTTAACTACACATTGACCTTGAGATTTGATATACACTGAGCAAGTAGGGGAGACAGACCTTTATCTCTTTAACCTGCCTTATCTTACGTGTTTCCTTTGGTATCTAACCCCTCCTTCTCTGATCACTAGCGAGAACAAAGAAAACCCCTTATTAGCTTTGTAGATTCCTAGAGCCAAGCTTTTAAAAGCGGTCTCTGAAGCAGGAGATGGATAAATTCATGTTTATACATACAATACAAATAGTGCCATGGGAAAAAAGGAACCTTGTAAGATGGAATTTTCAGTGCTAAGGTGTGAATGCAACGAGGCTTTAGATACACCTGTGCTTGCCAAACCTTGTGTATCCTGATAATGCAAACAACAGGAGCTGAGAACTTCAGGGAAAAATGTTTCTGTGTGAATGATATCGCCTGTATTCAGCTAAGCCTGGGAAAGCAAGACACCATGGTATGCCAAATAACAGACTTGCTAGCACAGACTTGCTAGCAATAGCATTATGTAGAAATCGGGATATATTTATTCAACTGAGAGATAAAATATTATCTTTCTACTACGGAAGCCTCCTTTCTTCATGTCCTACAGGTCATCAGCGGTTCTCAGGCAATATTAATTTTCTCCTGATTCTGTGACTGAGTGAATGAGTAGTCTGAAGGTCTCCTTTTTGGTTTCAGAGCTGCGTTATCAGCACTGAACACACCTGAACAAATGGGGCTTGGTGAGCTGTTTGATAGGCAGGGCTTTCCAGGAATCCAATGGTCCTACTGTTGCCCTCCACATTGACCCTTGGTGGGACAATCGTGACAAAGACAGACAATGATTAATTCGTCATCCCCCAAGTCCTTTCTCCCTCTGAAGTCCCCTGTTGTCTCTGGCCCAGGATATTTTTACACAGTGGAGAGAGGAGAGGCGAGATAGGAAGAGATGACTTCACATCTAAATAAGACATTTTCCCTTTCTGATCCCTAGAAATGAAACCCCTCTGAGTAGGGGCAGCTCCACACGTGGTTAACTGGACTCCCAAGAACTGCTGCAGGAATGGGGAGCTCGCTGAGTTAGAGGTTGTTCCAGTTCGTTACTGGAAACTACATAAGGAGGAGAAGTTAATGCTTTGGTTTTGCCAGGTAGACGAGAAAAGTGGCAAGTCTTCTTGTCCTTTTCTTTTTTTTTTTCACTCTATTTGCATAACAGGAGGACCTCTGGCATTGGCAGCAACACGCTATAAGCGCAGTGGGTAAGCTTCAGCTAGGGCTGAGGGCTAGGAGTGCAAACGTGTTGGTGAAATTAAAATGATCAGGGGAAGGTAATTGTGGAAGGGTTTTCTGGAGAGATGTGGAAGCTTTCCTTCTTGGGCTTGAGGAGGAGCGTAAGCAGTGAGCAAGATAAATAAATTGATAGCACCAAGGATTTTATTTTTAAAATGCTTTTTACCCTACATAAGTACCACTAACAGCAGATTTTTTTTCTTTTTTTAATCAAAAATCTGATTCAGTTAGCTATTTCTTCTGTTTTGAGGCTGCCTTTTCCATCCCAGACACTTAAGTATGAACAGCTAGTTCATATGACATTCATCGATTCTTCAGCAGTAAAAGTGAAATGGGTATGTGTCTTCATGCTGTCATTATCCAGCAATATGTCACCATGGAGAGTCATTTTTACCTCAGGTGAAAGGAGGGAGTATACTGAAAAGCTGTCTGTTAGCCTGTCATTGTCCATAACTTCTGATGTGTATTACTTACTTACACGCTTTATTCAGACCCACAAAGCATATGTGTTTTTCGAATTTCTGCAGTAACATTAGTTCTTTTAATGAAGTTCAGACCTGCAGCTCTATTGCTTTTTCAAAATTGTTGATGCACTTTCAGAACCGTGATGGCCTCGTGCCTTCAACCTAGCCTGATTAGGATACAAGAAATTAAAGAAATAGACTTTAAATTCCTCAGAAACTTACATCGAGCATGTAGAAGAGCAATAACTGTGGAGGGCTGTTAACGATCCACTTCTCTGTTCAGCTCCAACCATGAGTATGCTCAGACTTTCCCTGTGGGGGAAACTGCTTAGACCAAAGCTGTGTAAGGAAGTGGTACGGAGAGTGGAAACATTCATAAATGGGAAAGAAAATAAAAAGTGTTTGTTAATATATTGGAACAGTCAAGCTTAGGAGACTCAAACTTAATCTCCTAAATTGTAGGTAAGGATAACTAAACAGCATTTCCATAGGTAACTATCCATTACTTATTTCAAAACTAGGCAATATAGCACTTAATTACTTCTAAGGCAGGGTGAACTCACTTCTTTGGCTTTTTAATATATATTTTTTATTATTGGCCTCTGTAATCACTGTAAATGAACAAATGTCCTGACTAAATGATGTTTGAATTAAGCTCCACAACATGCCTGCAACAGCCCATCAAACCTAAAGGTGCAGGCAATTATCAAGAATAGCTTGACGTTTGGTTTTCACGTTGAACAACACTAGACAGCAAGAAATGGTGGAAAAGCATTGGAACGGGCTCCCCAGGGAGGTGGTGGACTCACTATCCCTGGAGGTGTTCAAAAAACGTTTAGATGTGGCACTTTGAGACATGGTTTAGTGGGCATGGTGGCGTTGGGTAGAAGGTTGGACTTGATGATCTTTGAGGTCTCTTCCAACCATAACAATTGTATGATTCTATGATTCTATGAAAAGCAAACAGTGATCAAATAGCGTGGTGCCGAGAGACACTGTTTGATCCTAAAGCCTTCTGACTGTCCCAGAAGCCTTATACCCCATGTGGTATGGGACTGGACTCTGCGTCCATCCAGGCGAACACTTCTAGCATGAAGAAATTCCAGGTTTTAGTTTAATAACACCAAGTCCATTGGTAAGAAGTGTGGGGGAAACATCCATAGGTATAACTTGTAGATTGTGTTACAGTCTTCAAGGTAGTGCGTGTGCACCCAAAATAATATTTAGTTACATCTGTATGGTGGTTCTCCATCTTCTGTGACTGGGATAATTAGGCTTGAAGTCTGGACCACTTGAACATATCACATGCATAACTTGTGGTAAAAGAGGTGTGACTGACAATAAAAGTAGCCCACCAGTTTTGTTCATGATAAAATTTAGAATGTTATCAGCAGAAGGAAGGATGACATCAAGCAGAATGACTACATCACCAGCAAATACTTAGACTGGAAAAGATAAACACTTGAGCAGCCTCCTTCCACACTCACTTGTCATAAAAAGGTAATGGTGACATTATCTCTGAGTTTATCTGGTTCAAAGTAGCTTCTCTGAATCTCTTTGAAGCAGTTCATGGATTCTTTGGGGTTTGAGAATGGCAGGTTGAAAACTACTGCTCTGTAGCAAAGTCATCTGGATCTCAAAGCACTTCACCTCCTGAGAGAAACACAAAATCACATTTTTGCAGCTGTGGATGATGAAGTTGCCCTCCCCACTCCTCAGGCGTGGAGGAGTGCAAAAAAAAATTTTGCAAGGGCCCACTCCACAGAGATGCAATAAACTGTACAAACCCTCTTGCTTGTGAGGACAGGGAGAACTGAACTCAGACGCTTTTCTAGCAGGCAGTCAGTAGATAAGCTTAAAAGATGCTACCTAAGCAGTTTAATAAACAGAACACCTTCAATCATTCTGACGATTTTACTGAAAACTAATAGGAAATGTGAGGCAGTAGGAGCAAATGCCGTTGCCAAGGCGTCATCGAATGTATATTTTAGTGAATCTTACTATGCATTGAGTGTATATCTTCCGTTATTTTTTATAATACAAATTTTGAATTTTGAATTTATTCCTTCTACAGCAATGCTTTTGTCCACCCGTGAGTCAGAGGCTCGCTGCCATCACAGACCATGATTTGATATGAAAAATCTCATGTGACAAAACTATGAAGATGTATTTAGCCAAGAGAAATCTGGAAACGGATCATGGTAGTTCAAGATAACTACTTTATGAAGAAGTGGAATTTGTAAAGGTAGCAAATATAACAGGAAGCTTGGCTGGGGCTTTTTTCGTCTTGGAAACTGTGGTCACCCCACACAGTACGAAGGCATTGGGCTACTGGTGTTGTTGAGCTGTGGAGGAGGAGGAGGAGGAGGAAGAACAGACTAAGGAGACCTTATCTTGAGCCTGATATAGCACCTCGCTTAATGACATAGCTGAGCCAGTAGCTCTGTTGGTTACTGTGGTCTGTCCCAGTGGGTGTTCACTCTTTTTTTTTCTTTTTTTTTCTTTTTTTTTTTTGTAACATTAATGTTATGAACCTAACAGTTAGTTAGTTAAGCACCTAACAGATATTTTTTAATCCATGTGGAGTACTGATTTCTGTCTGGCTTCTAGTCTAGATACCTTCCCCTCCCATCTCATAAAGCAAGAAGATTCTACCTATTCACCAGAGACTTCTAAGTTGTTGTGTCAAAATTTTAGCTCAAGAAAGGAAGAAATGGGTAAAAGTGAATGAAACTGAACAACACTGGTCACGCTTCTTGGTTATAAAAGACCCTTCTTGCGAGAAATGATGATTTTATGGAAAATTAGTGAGACTGACATTTTGGAATTGGTCGTCCCACTGCCCCACCTCGATACCCCTCCAGAGGGGTTCAGCAATGGAGGAAAATGACACCTCCCATGAGCAGGAACAAGAATTCCCTCGTCACCTGGGCTATACACCTTCACAGAAACTGGTGCTTGTTTGTGTCACTTTGTGAGAGTCGGTCTGAAGTTAGCCCGAAAGAACAGTAATGTCTCAACATCGTCAATAGACAAGGAAAGGGAGGACTGCATGGTCCGCTACCTGGGAACAAGGACGCCAACACCCGAAAACGGAGGACTCCATGGTATGGAACACATTATATTGTTCTCCACTACCT
>NW_009621196.1:0-2049 GCF_000690535.1 Cariama cristata | reverse complement strand
ACCGGCCGCCAACTGGATTTAGCTCCGTTTGCCACCAATCTCTGGGCTTGGCCAGCAAGTCAGTTTTTCACCCAGCGAAGGGTATGTCTGTCCAAGCCATGAGCTGCCAGCTTCTCCAGGAGGATGTCATGGTAGACAGTGTCAAAGGCCTTGCTAAAGTCCATGTAGACCACATCCACAGCCTTTCCCTCATCCACCAAGTGGGTCACCTGGTCATAGAAGGAGATCAGGTTGGTCAAGCAGGACTTGCCTTTCATGAACCCATGCTGGCTGGACCTGATCCCCTGATTGTCCTGCACATGCCTTGTCATCTCACTCAGGATGATCTGCTCCATCACCTTCCCCAGCACTGAGGTCAGGCTGACAGGCATTCGGATGGGATGACAGATATTATATAAACATAAAACCCAATAAACACTGTATTAAATAGTGCCAGACAAGGGAAGATATTGGTCATTCTGTTCCTAATATAGTAATATTTCTTACTCTTATAGAGAACTATATGCAGCACTATCCTAAAGCTAGACATTTGCCCCTCTTTTTAGTGATACTATTTTCCCTTTTTTTTTTCGAGAGAGGAAGCTATTACAGTACTAACCACACAGTGGTGCTAAACGGCATTTGGATCATTTCTTTAGCAGAATATAAGAAAAGCTATTCCATTTTTAATATATGTAAGTAGCACAAGAGAAGTAGTAATCAAGCTTATATTAGATCATAGGACGAAAATAAATCAGCAGCCAAAACAGATGATTTAAGATGTGCACCTTGTCCAGCTGTAGCTGTTTGTGCCCATTTAGTGTACAAGAAGCAGAAAATGGCCTTTTGCCTCCACCAATGCACTTGGTGTGCTGAAAAGAACAGTTTGGCTGTGCAATTTTTTATTATCAAATGTATTTTCCACTAAAAATAAGTGTAGTCCAGGAAGGCTTCATTTTTCTCCATTTTGATATAGAAACATCTCTGTGTTTTTTGCATAACAACAGAACAAAAAAGCATCTATGCAGTCAATGACAGTTTCTGTCCACAGGAAATCTTTCAGGAAAAATAAAAGCAAACTTTATAAATGGTTTTGAAATGGCTCAGCACTGAATTACTGCCGCACGTACACCATCAGAATAAGATGTGGTAGAGAAAAAAGTGCAAACCTGTTTTTAACACACATGGCATTTTTTATTAGTGGCTTTGACTGTTTATTATTTGATAATTATTTATAATTCATAAGTGAAAGTGTTGGTCCTATTCATTCACCAGCTTTGATTTAAAGAAGGACTTAAATGCATACTTAGCTTAAATATTTGCATAATCCTACAAGGTCAAATCAGTGTTTTGAACACCATGCAATGTGAAATTGCTTCTCTGCAGACAAATGAGTACTGCTGTTGCAGGCTTGTCCAGTGCTAGAAGTATGCATTTTAATAAGCGTCTATAGAACTGTGAACGTCCAGCACTTCTGAAAATCTGAAAACTGCAATCCATGAAAAGACATTTATATTATTAGAAACATAGAGGATATGAAAAGACAACCATTAACAATATCTTTAAGAATCCAGATCGCTCTTGTTTAACCTGGGATCCAGCAAGGAACTTCAGTGGATGGATTTTGGATGATTTCAAAATATCTTAAAACACTTGGATCATTTAAAGTTTAGTGAACAGGACCTTCTCCCTGAGACAAGTTTCGTGAAGGGCTATGTGTAGGGTCTGTATAAAGGCATTCCTTGCTGGAGGACCTGTGTGTTAGGTTTATCTTCTTTCCACACTCCTGCATAGAACAAAGCTGGTATTCCCTGACCTTCACAGCCTATCACTGTCCCCAGGCTTGACGAAGGAGATTAAGAAGGGATTAGGATTATATTTTTTCCCCTCCTGTTCAGTGACAGAGATCTACCATTTCCATTAGGCAATACTGATCGATGTTCTGCAGTTGCAAAAGTGCCCTAAACTTTCAGATATGCCATATCTTGTTACTGAAAAGACTAAATAAATGCAGCACAATAGAATAACCAGCTCTGAAATATCTGGATATAGAATTAGTTGTGTCTTTTT
>NW_009621195.1:7237-10233 GCF_000690535.1 Cariama cristata | reverse complement strand
ATATATATATATATATATATATTGCAGAAACCTGCATGCCCAGCTCAGAGCTTCCAAACCAACTGCGCACAGGACAAAAGGGTTAATAAACGTCTGCAGCAAAGCGCCTGGTGCTGGTGGGGGCTTCGTTCGTCGCGGGAGGGAGCGGGACCTGCTTTGTGCAGGAATCTGGCTGTAACCAGAATATCCTGCAGGAAGCAGTCGTTTCAAACAAGCCATTTTTTGTTCTGGAATATAATTAATACATCAGGTCATGTTTTGTACTGCCAGTGGCGTGTTTATTACATTATTACTTCACAGACATTTTTAGCTGTAGTCCAGGAGTTAGGAGTCACTGGCTTTCTTGCAGAGCTATCCCATTTAAGCAGGGTAGGTTTATACCTAGTCTGTGAATATTCATGTCTCCTGAAAATAATAACAGTATTATTGTTGCTGAAATCTTCAGGGAAGCTAGCTGCCAGTGAGAGATTATTTAAAGCAGGTTCTCCCATCACCCCTCCCCAATGAAAATGCTCAGAAAAATCCTTATAGACAGATAGGCACCATTTTTTTTTTTCTAAAGCCGTGTTTCCAAGGATAAAATCTTACTTGCAAAGATCCTTATTACATGTGCGTACCCTTAAGCTGCTGAGATGACACCACCACTTACAGGTGGTGGAGTGAAAGCAAGCAAAAGCACCAAACCCCTAAAGTCTCAAGTCATTGCAATCATCTTCAACTCCCAAATTGTCCTGGAAGGAGAATAGCATCGGATTTGTCTTAGGCTGTTTGGCCAAACTGGGGCACAGATGGGATAATGACTTTTACAAACAGCATTTTGATGAGAGGAGGGGAGAAGGAATCATATGTAAAATGCACAAAGGCTGCATAAACACACTGATGCCTGCAGCTGGAACAAACTAAAAAGATGTTTAATAATTTAGAACCAAGCAGGCAGGGCCTGTGCAGCTGTTGTGTGCAGGGGACCATGAAAGTCTTCCATTTGACAGCTGGCTCCATCTTTCCCCAGTTGCTACGTGAAGAAGCGAATGCAGATTTGGGATTAGCCAATCCCTGTTACCCCTGCCCATCTGCCACCAAGACCCCCAGCTCCGGCTCCTCTCGCCGGAGAAGCACAGACATAAAAAAGTCCACACTCTCCCAAACATATGTATGCATCAATATCAGCCGTCAGCCGTTCGGAGGATCTGTTGACATGCCGCCAGTACATGGCTGCTGTCGTTTTTGCTGCAGGGCACATTTTGCATTTCACACATTTGCAGAAATACAAAATGCTGTTGGATGCAAACAATTCAGGGCCTAATTGGCTGAATTACTTCAATGTTACCTTGTGTCCCCCACCTGATTAACATAGCTCAGCTGGGAGGGCTGGGAAGGAAGGAGCAGAGAGGGATTTGGAGGGCAGGTGAAGCTGTGTTTGCCCATGAAAGCGAGATCCTTAGCGAAGTCCCAGCTGAGCCGGAGCAGGGCTGTGCCAGGCGGATAGCTGCGAGCGGGAGGGGAGATGCCGAGGTGGCCGCGGGCTCCGGCGAGGCAACGCTTGCCGAGGCTTTCCCGATGCTTTGCAAAAACATAACGGAGCCAGGCGAGGGCTGGCAGGGGGACGGGTGGCGTTCGGCCGTCCTCGGCCCCGGCTTGCCCCGGTGGCTGCTCGGCACGGGAGCGTGTCTGGGAAATTGTAAACATATTTTAAAAATTTAAAGGCTTGCTAATCCTGACCCCTTGTTAATACCAGAATAACAAAAGCCACCGAGGAACTAATAATCACTATTAGAGCCTATTCCAAAATTGCATTCTATTATTATTAATGAGGCAGATTAACATTTTTTCTTATTCAAGAGAACGTAAAGAGCTTGGGAAAGATGCAACAATTACAAAGTGAATAATTTTTTTTTTTTATTTCATGACAAAACACTCCAAAATGAATGAGGGTTTAGTGTTTATTTTCTGTTTTTTCTGTTTTGCTGAGAAATCAGTTTATTTCTGTTGAATTTTACACATAAATATTTACACGAGATTTGCATTTTCTCACAGTCTATTCATAATCATGTTCTGTACCGGGAATCTTTTTTTGTTGGCTTTTTTTTTTTTTTGGTCCGGTTTTGTTTTGAATAATACAGCTTACGGGGAAAAGATGAACTGGTTTGTTAAATGAGGCAAATGTCTTTCATGCTGATACAACGAGAGAAGCAGAGAAAATCCACACCACAATTTTTAAAAATGGAATTGCCAACCAAAGTGTCTGCCTGTAAATCTTTTTCTATTAAGGCGTCGCTACGTTTGCTTGTGCTCAGGATGGTTTTCTATCCCGTTCCTTTAAGAGGAAAGGGGGAAAAAACGGTTTCCCATTGTCAGCCCTGCCATGCAGAGCAGCCCTCGCCGATGCCAGGCTGCCCAAGCCGTTACCACCATCGCTCCTCTCCAGCAGCTGGCTCTATAATGCCGAAAGGGTTGGTTGTTTTTTTTCCTCCCTCTGCCTCCGATTACTGTGACCATAGTAAAAAGTCTAGACAAAACGGATGAAATCATCACCTTTTGAAAGATCTCATTACATCATGCACTTTAAATTCCAAAATTCATCTAGCTGGCAGGATCGGCTTTTATATCTCCCTGTCCTGGAGTGAAACAGCAGCCAGCACATGCCCAGGGATCTTGCTTTCAGGGAGGAGGGGTCCTCAGTAAAGAAAGACAGGGAGAAGAGGGGTGGTATAGGGCAACATAGGTAAAAGGTTCGCTATTTATGAGTGATGGATTCTGACCGTTATCATCCCACCCTGCCCGTTTCAGCCCTCGTGCTCCCACTCGTGCCATCCTCTCCCACCCTGGTGGGGACGGACGGGTGAGGACGAGGGGGAGATGAGGAGCTCATTGATTAGGGTGACCTCTCCTCACCTCCCCTTCCCTTGTCAAATACTTCAAAGAGCGCTGTGGGGAGCTAATAAGGCAGGGCTTGGCCCTCCTCCACTTGGCGTTCTCTTGCTGGGGTGTTTGAACCG
>NW_009621195.1:0-7206 GCF_000690535.1 Cariama cristata | reverse complement strand
GGACGGCTGCTTTACAGCTCTGAATATTCAGCTGCCACAGAAATGCTCTTTAGCTGACCCTAAATTTGTACCATAATGGCCCTTGGTGGCTAGACAGTTAATGCCAGAGGTGTGGTCCCTCGGGCTTACTTTTATTTATGTTTCAGGCTGGCTTCTTTTCTTAAAAGTATGCACTTGTACAATCCATTTTCCTTTCCCACCCCTCCTGATTGTGCTATAATTTTTATTCTTGCTTCATCAGCAACCCTGAGATTTACAATTAAGTGCAAAAAACGGTGTTAAGGTTGTGACACGCACAAAAGCAAGAGATTCAAAGTTAAGGGTGAAACTCTATCCTTAATTCACTCGGTGTTTTTTTTTTTTCTTTCTTTCTTTTTCTTTTTTTTTTTTTTAGGAAAGGGTAAGGAGAAGAAAAAAGCATTGTAACATGAAAGCCTAAGCATCGGCTTGCGGTCGCCGGAGCCAGATCCAGGGCAGCAAGCCACCGCGCGCTGCCGCTTCAAACCGGGCTGCCAAATTCCAGCGCACTCAGAGGATGACCCGCAGCAACCCCATTTCAGGCTTGGGTGTCTCTTCGGCAGAGGCTGCCAATTAGAGCGAATGGTGCCAAATTATTTGGCAGATCTGTGCCACGGACAGACAGCCAGTCATAGATTTGCACTGGTTTCCTTGAAGTAATTACCATGACAATAATGCGAACTTGAATAAAGAAAACATTTTTACGGCAGAGGAGAGGGGCGTGAGAAGAAGCGGACAGGGAGCTGGAGACAACTGATCCCGTTTCGCTGGTGGAATGTTCGATTTGGCCCGTGACGCCAACCCAGTTGCTGGAATGGCATCTGCCCCTGCCTTTGTATCTGCCGAGCCTGCCAATGTCACTCGGCGCTCATGGGTCGGGCGGTTTGCTGTGGTGTCTGGTGTCAGAAGACACAAGTGTACAGTCAGTGCCGCTCAACCTCGGCCTTTTTTTTTCCCCCTATAAAGAGTGAAAACACAAAAGCAACAACAGAAAATATGTTGATGGAGAGTTGCTGGTGTAGACGTACTGGGGAGAGTTGGATGACTCCAGGGTGAGACTTTAGGGTGGAATGACCCAGAAATGGCTGAGCAGGGGATGGAGGTGTTGGAAGGAGGTGGTGCAGGAAGGGTGGCCTTTTGGGGTGCTGAGCACCGGTCCTTTCTGCCTGTCTTTCCCTGCAGTCCCACCATAGCCAACCCTATGAAAAACAAGCAGTGCTTTTGGCTGCGCAGATCTCACAATGAAGGAAAACAAACACTATGTTGGCCATGGCTCCAGCACTGCGCTGGCTGTGGCTCCAGCACCATGTTGGCCATGATTCCAGCACCATTATGACCATGGCCCCAGGGGTTTTACAGGATCTAGACCATTCATGGAGACAATTCGTGCACAAATCCCATCTCTATCCAGGCAAAGAGACTGGTACCTGAAGATGGGGCACAGCAAAAATCTCCTCCTGCATATATCTCTGCCCAGATCTTATACAAGGATATTTAATTCCAGCCCAAAACAAAGGTAGTTGTTGCGCACTGCCTCCTGAAGACGGCTGGGAAAAATAGATTGTCAAGGGGAGTTTACTTCCTTTGTTAATAAAAAAGAAGAAAAAGAGTTTATGGATCTTTTCCTGAATATGAATATTAAGTAGACTAGTTGTGGGAACCCTGATTTTAATTTCCTATGTCTTTATTTGGAATTCTACTCCCCCTTGGAAAGGTGTCTACTTAAATATAGGGGGAAAGGGAATTTAATGAATTACAAAAAGGGTTATTTTACATGGAAAATGTGTATTCCTGGCTATTTCCATTTAAAGAACATGACATTAGTGTGGAAATTGCCCCTTATGAACAGGTCATTAATGTCAACTCTACTAAAACTGACATCACCTGCTACTATTTTAATTGTGTGTTTTACTAATGCTAACCATTTTCCTGACAATAGAACCCCCATAAGCTTAATGAATCTTTGCAGAATACATAAACCAAGGTCAATATGTAAGAAATGCTTCAAATGTTAAGGAACTCTCCCTGCAAAGCTGAAAGAAAATTTTATTATTCTTTTGCATTCATAAGAATAAGAGCAAAAATAGAAATCCTACGCAATATGTTTTCCAGACCATAGTATATAAAAAGCTTTGATGCTTTTAGGAAATCTTTTCGATTAGCTACCATTTTATATGAAGAAAAGGACTTATTTAACCGGGTTATGTTTCCAAGATTTATTCTTCATTTTCCAATACAAGTGGCACAATAAAAAAAAAAAAAAAAAAATCCCAAATACTTCCTTAGTGTCATATGTAACAGTCACATTTTTTTCCCATGGTTTGGGGTGAAGGGGGGGAAGAGAGAAAATGAAATCCAGATTTGTAATTCCTAACAGGAGAAATTTGATCCTTTCCAATGTTTAAGTAATATTTCCTGTAAAACATACGAGGCCATCTGCAGAGCTGTTTCCAGACACATTTTGAAGTGGCAAGGGCAACTGAAAGAGACCCGAATGGAGGCTGGCATTTCACCTCTGGGAGATGGAGCATTAAAGGTTTCTAAAAGCTGGTTCTACAATTTTACAAAGTATTCAACCACTGCATAGTTCATAATTTGTTTAATTTACCTACCTTTTATAGATACAGGGAGGGGGAAATCCGCTCTGTAAGAGACAGTATAAAAACCAAGACAGCTGTAAAAAGCTAATGTACAGCTATCAAGAATGCTTCATGATTTTAGTTGGTTGAAATTGTATTTTATTCTTCACAGGCCCCATGCAAAGATTATAGGGAAATATTCACCTAGAAAAACTGTACAGAGTGAAACATATTTGGGTAGACAACAGAAACACCGAACCCTTTTTGCTATTTAAGTCTATTATGGAATTTTGTTTTATTGTTGATCTCCAGGGTCACCTTATGAATTCGTGTTAGTAAAATGTTACGGCCTCACTATAATATTCACTTTGTGGAAGGGCCTGCATTTACCAAATCTCATCCGAGATCGAATATAAATGAGAAACTTGCATCTCTCTTCAAGGAATATATTTTACACTGTTTTCTCCCCCTTTTGAATTACAGACAGATTCTAAAATTGAATTCTTTTTCTTATGCCAGGATTCGGTAAAATGACTGAACAGTTAGGCTTACCTTTGATATATGTCTTAAATTTAAAATTTGTGTTGTTCAAATAGTTAACTTCAGGGCCAGATTCTGCCCTCAGATGTGCATATTTGGGAACCCCATTAACTTCCCTGGAATATAATGTTATACGGTTTGGATGCACTCGAATGAGATACATTGCACTGCTACCTTCTGTCATTCTCCTGTAAAACTCAGTATTTGCTGCAATTTTTATTTTGCTGCCTGGTGTAGCCCTTTCTATTCTGTCAGTACCAACTGGTCTGCTGGATATTTGTACCTGTCCTCTCAGGTCTCTGCCTGTGCTGTTAAGATTAGATAAGACGAGTAAGATATAGCTGGTAATGCCTATGAAATCTGAAAAGTGTCATCTGTTTTTGTGACCAGTTTAACTGTGTTTGCAAAGAAATTTCTGCAGCTCGAAGGGCTTTGGTTAGAAGTGAGGTGCACCTGGGGACAGACAGTTGCGGGTCCCTGCCCCATATGCTCCTTCTTTGGAGCCCCGTGTCTCCAGCTGCTTTTGTCAAAATTACATTGAGCAAAAAGTTTTCTAAGAATGGGAAATTCATTGCATCAGTTGCTCTGGTGTTCATTTATTAATAAAATGAAGCTTATTTCCACGCAGTGCTTCTAGCTCTGTTTTCCACCTGCAAGATGGAAGAGCCCTCTACTATCAATTTTCTTGGCTTCCCCCAAGTACTTCTAGACCTCCTCTGTGTAGACACCAGAGCCAGGAGGATCCCATCAGGAGCCTGGTGCTCCCCACTCATCCGGTGGTCTAAACCCTGGGGTTAATTTGGAGACTGAAGAGATCTTCACCTTCATATGAAGCACTGCTCTGAGTTATTACAGCCTCTCCCTGGTACCCTGTGTGCTGCCATGGGTCATGAAACCTCACCGCCCTGTAAACGGACTTACTTCCATCCCTTCCGTCAACTTGCTTTATTTCCTCTTTTTTGAGCAGAATTTATGACATTGAATTTCAAAGTTAACACAAAGTGAGTGGGAGGATACATAGGAAACCATTTTCCAGATTAAAGATTTTTTTTTTTTTTTTCAGTATCTTGCCCATCCCACCAGCTGCTTTTGGCACGCGGTGCCACAGCATCGCAACTCTGCGCTCTTATCCCATATGAAGTCAGAAAGAGCCTTCAAAACTGTCACTTCCATTTCCTACCAAAAGCAAAACACTTCCTACAAGGAAAGCACACATTATAGCTGAATTATAAATGAGGACTGGTATTTTTGCGAGGTACAAATCGGAGGCATTCTCCATATTGTTAGAATACCAATTTTATTTTCCTGGTGTGTAGTACCCAGTGCAGCGCGGTGTCCCCGGAGATGCGTGCATTCTCCCGAGATTACTTCAGCATTGCATTACTGCTATCGCATATCCATTATATATACTCTTTCAGACAAGTGGAAATGTTTTCACAAAAACAATCTGGAATCTTGGCTTAAAACCCAAGCTTGCTGTCAAGACAAACAGAGTAGCCTCAAAGAGGACTTATTTTTATTTTGTTCAGACAAGTATGTTGTTTCTGGATTATAATAAGGGAAAATATAGCAGCTATCTGTCTTCAGTTTATTTGACAAGCTTCCTCTGACAAAACTGGAGGAATAAGCCCTGGTCCTGCAACTTGTTCTCATTCAGGTATTCCCTTTGGCTCCAGCACTTTTATTAGTGTGATTAAGGGCCACACACATGTTTACAGGACAGGAGTCATAGGATGGGATGATATATTTGCTCGGTTGTTACTTATTTTGCAAAGTTTTAAAAGCCTTTGCTGTTTTCAGTGCTTGTCACTATCAGCTGGCACTCTAAGAGCTTGTCCCATCACCTGTCAAACAAGGTCAATGAGCAGGTTATAATCAGATGCCAAATAAACAAATGCAAACTTGAAATCAAGTGATTTACTGTCCATTTTCATTAAGTTCTTCCCAAGGAAGTAAACGCTTTATGCAGCACAAGGGACATTTGGAAAGGGTCAGCCGCTGTGCTGAAGCAAGACATGGTGTGATGGTTTTCACCCAAATGGAGTTTAACGGTACCGAGCGTGAAGGGAAGGCTGCCTTGTTTGGGGAAAAGTGTGCTGTAAACAGAGCGGCATCTCTTCATCTCGCAGCAAATTCTCCTTTGTAAAGTGCGTGGAGTTTTAATATTCATGTGTTTACATTACTCTGAGTTTTCTGCTCTTTAGACTAGGATTTTCCCTACGCTATCAGCTAAAAAAAGTCTTGGGACACAGGAGATTCTAACTTCATTATAAAACTCAGCCCATTTTAAAATGAAAATTTCAATTTGTTTCAGAATTCCAGCGTGAAGCTGGATTGCTCTCAGGTAGCAGGACACCTTTACGTGGTAAGGTCTGGCCTCAATGGAAAATAAAGATCTACGCAAAGCAAAGTTAGTCTTTTAATATGACTGTGCCCTGTGCCTTCCGACAGGACGGTGGGACTGCAGCACCCTAACCGGGCTCTGTCCCTGGGATGGGTTATGGGGAAGGACACGTCTGAGGAGAATATTTGGGCTGGGGGGGGTGTTATATGGTGCTGCTGTAGATCAGTGTTGTACAGCTGGTGCCTGGGAAGTGCAACGGGAGCTCTACTTACTGGTTCTTGCCTTAAGCTTCTGGGTTTAGCCCATTAAATCCAGGACTGTGTTACTCTGGTGAGGCTCTGAAACGCCACCCTACTCTTCTGCAGGCTCCTGGTCTCGTCCCCGCGGTTGTATGTATGGTGCTCTGTTAAAGCACTTGAAGTTTATAGCAATTAATTGAGCAGGGATGGAGCTGCGTATTTGAATGCAATGGGAAAATACTCATAAGCCTGATGTGGCAGCACCTCAGTGCAATGTACTATGACCCGGCTATACGTAGGGAAGACATTCTAGGTTTTGGCCATAGAAATCAGATTGGCGCTGTACTGAAACACTACTTGGGAAAGGCATGTCACTTGGAGAACGGAAAATATTGAGGAACTTGATTTGTTTTTCCATGAAGCTTATCCCTTGATAGCATTTTCCTTTCTTATATCTCCTTAATACAGCATAATTTAAATGTTTTCTAGGCAGAGTTATGCTTATAATGCTTCTTTTCCAACACAACATTGGCTGTAATGTGGATGCACTGGCAAGAAGTCACAATTTGCTTCTTTACCATTTTGTGAGTCCCCCAGTTCAAAATAAGAATATCTAACTTAACCTATTCAGAAATGTTGCAAATAATTTTTACAAGCAAATGGTTTGTCCACAGTTTTTCTATATTTGTTTTATAAATTGTTCCATTCCCATATTTCAGAAAATTTCCCAAATGAGACTGAGCAAAAAATTTTTTTTTCCCTCTTTTTTCCTAAAGGTTGCATAAATATTTCACATGTATCTCCCTTTAATTAGATTATAACATTGTAAAGCGGCAAAGAGTTTTCTCTTTCCCCAAATTAGACATGAGAACCACAAACAAATTAATTTGTGTCTCAGGGTTTTGACTGGGCCTCTTGGCCTGCTCTAGCACTAACACAGGCACTCGTGACCCTCTGGATTTCAAACGCCTGAGGGTAAAAAGCAATTATAAAAACATGACTCTCCCAGATCAGCTTTCGAATCTGCCTTGTCTCTGTTTTATTGATGGGAGATTGAAGGAAGATTCAAATCAGCTATCCTTCAATTCTTTACCAGCAGCAAAATACAGAAATCATTAGCTTTTTTCTGTGTAAATGACTTTGTCCTGCTTTATTATTCAAAACTGACTGGGCATTTGACTTAAAAAGGCCATGTTGAATATTTATTTCTAGTTTTGGTACTTGTAAAAAGCATGTTGCTTGGCACCTTATTTTCTTTCTCATTTTCAGAATTTTTTTTGTAGCAATTAGAGCAAGATCTAATTAATACAGGTATTTTTTAATAGCTAAAGAGCACACACTGACTTAAATTAGGATGATCTCACTCTCATAGGTCTATTGTTATTGCTAGGAAAGCCTACTGCACAACCATTTCAAAAAAAATTCAAGGAAAATAATTAACTATCTAGTTGATTTTATGAATGGATCGAGAGCAGCCCTGAGGAGA
>NW_009621194.1:0-4710 GCF_000690535.1 Cariama cristata | reverse complement strand
TCTTTTTCATTGTTATTGTCTTATTGAAGTTGTTTTAATTTTCCAAGCCGTACGTCTCTCTCCCTTTTCTCCTTTTCTTTCCCTTCTGGGGAGGGAAGGGGTTAATAGAGAGCATCTGTCATCTACTTTAATTACCAGCCCAGCCTTAAAGGGTGACAATCTTCCAGGGAAAAAAATCTCTGCTGGGGAAGAGAGGGTCATTGGGAGCAGAAAGAGCAGGGATGGGGCGTACCTAGAACCCAGGACCTCCCTGCAGATGAGTAAGGTTTAGGTGACAACCAAGCTGCCCGCCACTGACCCGGTTAAGAAAAATGATCTGCCTTTGTCTCCTCAGCTGTTGACTTTCATGGTTTGAGGCTGGTTTTCTTTGAAACCATTGAGAAGTACAGGAGGGCTCCTGGCTGCTTTGCTAAGGTGGCAAGCTTGTTTTCTGGAGCAAGAGGGAAAGGGTAGCTCAGATTGCTTGGGGTGTGCGGTAGCAATCAGTGAGGTGCAGGAGAAACGCTGCTGTGCAAGGGCCCTGCTCAACATGAACAACAGAAATGAGAGACCTGGGGCTGCCTTCCTCACAGAGTTTCAGATGAGTAAGTGCTGAGGAATGTAACCCTGAGGAAAGTTCACTGTTCCTCTGTGGTAAGTGACAGGCTGCTAGAGCAGAAATGACCTGTAGTTTTCCATGTGTGGCAAGAGATCAGCCACAGTCTCCCTGACCAAAGCACAGGAGCTGAGACCAAAACCTTCTTGAGGCAAGTCAACAGTGGGTCAAAAGTCTTCTGCTGGTGCCATTTCCACCTTCTGCTGCAGGAAACAAGGAGGTAGTGCTGCCAGAAAAGGTGACAACCTTCTTGAGCACATGTATGCATGCAGGGCTGGGTCTTGCTACTCCAGCTCCACAATGTGCTCATAGAGCCTGAGGAAGGCACCAAAATCAGCGGTGCTCTTGCATATTACTGACCACCGATGACCAGCAAGTGCAGCTGATTGGAAAGCTTCTTTTCCAGCTCTTGAAAGTATTTTACACTGGTTCCTCTACCTGGCACTTGTGGGACTCTGTCTGCAGCACTGTGCCCAGCTTCACGAACAGTGAAGAAACAACTCGCCCAGTTACACCATTATAACCCCATATGTGGTCACATATTACCTGCAGACTTTGTCCTGAGAGTTGTAAATGGCAAGTGAGGAACTCGAATAAGTGAGAAACATGGTTTTAAAAATTAAAGGCAGTGGATATGCTAAGCATGAGAGGGCTTTTCTTTTCAACAGCCTCTCACTACCTTCAGACAGGTTGGTCATCGCTAATGACAGTGCTCTCAGACACCTAAATTAATTGGTTGCATTGGCAAATGTGACATCCAGCTAGAATCAAGCTAAGAAAGACTTGTTTTGTTCTGCTCATTGGAACAGTCTGTTAAAGTGCCTTGGCTCGACAAGCACAGCCCTGCAGCACAGTTTTTGCAGAGTCCTCCCTCGAGTTATAAACCCTGCAGCGAGTGGAGGGCAACCACCTCTAAACAGAGAGGCAAGTTATTCGGGCATTTTTTTCATTCAAACCATTGAAGTTTTGGTCTAAGTCCTTATGACTTGGATCGGTTCTGGTGAGATGTGGAGCATCCTTCTCCCCGGCGCAGCTGGGTGAGCGTGGGAGGAAATGCTGAGGGCTACCTCCAAACCTGCTGGAGAAAGCGGTGGCCATTGAGACCACCGCTTGTCATCTTGGCAGTATTGGCTGACGGCCTTCTGCTCACCTACCCTGTCTCAGCTTGTATTCAGAGTATTTAGATTTCTTTTTGCGGCGTGTGGAACTCTGGCTTTGGGATTTGCAGGCCTAAGCAGGGACCCTTCAGCATAGTGCTCTATACAAATATCAACCCTGCCAGAGCAACAGGTGAGGATTTCAGGATTTGGCACAGATGAATGTGGCTGGATGAGGCTGTGCAAACAAATGACCTTCCTCAAATCAGGGGAAAACCATCAACAAACGCTGTGTCCTCAGCTAGTGATGAGTCAGCCCATGCCTCCCATGGAGTTACCCTCACCAACTTTCATCAGTTAGACCAGTCACTGCAGTGGTGGGAGGCAGTCAGCAACCTGGAGTCACTGTCTATCTGTCCTGTAGGCAATCTGCATTAAAACGGAAGAAAACCAATCCTCTGAGCAAGGAAAACCCTGACCTGAGCATTACCCAATGCCACCAGGTAGGTCAGCTGAGGGCCAAGGTAGTACTCGTCATGATAGAAGCAGATGTGTGATGGGGACGTGAGGTTTGAGGGCTGTAAGCTGTGCCTGGTGGGAAGGGGCTTTGCCATGCTGGCACTGAGGCTACCACAACAGCAGCGGCTGAGTTGGAGGCTGTTGCTGAGCTCCACCTGTAGCTGATGAGACAGGCGAGGGCCTGGGTGGAGGTGGGCGCTGGGGTCACTCCTCTGGCTGGGACCCTAAGGTGGACTGTCTGGAGGGGGACCTGTGTGAACAGCATGGTTTCACAACAGCCCGCAACCACCTCATCCAGCCGCCCGGGCTGTTACTTCCACCTTTCTGAGTGTCTAAATTCCTATAAACAAAGGCGGCGTGAAACTAATTCAAGTCTTGGGGTGGTGTTTTTTTTTTTTAAAACACACAGTGCTCCAGTCTCAGCCAGAAGTTAGAAGAGCAGAGCATCCTTTCACACACCCAAAGAGAGGGCACAAGCCAGCTGACATTCCCCGGTATGATGCTGAGAGCTGGCATCTCAAAGCAGGGCAGCAGCCTGCTGCCTTCAACCCAACTCTGGCAAAGGAGCTGGCTTCAAAATGCTGGTCCCAAAATGCAGTTGCATCATGGAGGAGGATGTATGCAAAGGGGCAAGGGCTCCTCATGCCTGCTTTCCTCCAGGACACCGCTAGTACATACACAGCTAAGTACTGTGCACAGTGTGTAAACCTTGGGGATGTGCCTTGAGGAGCAAATGTAATTGGGTTAAACTGCTGTAATAGGAAAATTCAATGTGGACACTCATTCCCAAATACAATTTTGCTGCAGCTACAGCAGCACAGAGGTGCAACGTGATTCCTTGCAGGCCCTCTCTGCGCTCTCCTTGGTGTTTTGTCTCCCTCCAGAGCCATTGTCCCCAGGGCAGGGCTTTGATCCCCTGCCACAGGCTTCCGAGAATAGTGGCTGAGCTGCAGTGATAGCATGGCCAGCTGTTGTACCATGGCAGCCCTTGGCAGCAGCCCAGGCCTTGTGGGCTTTGGGGTCCTTTATTGGGGTGGGAGGGTAATGGGTTTGGCTGGGGTGGGGAGGGTGCTGCTGTAGCTCTCTGCCAGCCCCTTCAGCAGCTGTAGAGGTGTCAGGAGATAGCAGGGTGCTCCGTGGGTGCTGCTGAGCCTTTCGGGAGCTGCCTGGCACTCCTGCCCCTGGGACCTGCAGTCCTGGGACAGAGCAGGAACATGTCCATGTCTGTCTAGGTTGCCTAATAGGATGGGTTTTTGTGGTGCTCACTCTCCTGGGATGGAGATGTATATTTAGATGTGTATATTGAGATATATATTTAGCGCAGAAGGTCCCATAGAACATCTCCTGCATCAGTCTGTTGTCCTAAATGGGACCAATACATACTACAAACTTAGTCTCTCTGCTGGCCATTTCTGGTATGTCCCAGCTGAGGAGAGTTCAGACCCAAATTTGTGACCTTGACACTGACCTGCTGAAAAGAATAATCAAGTTTAATTTACAGTGTCAGAGGTGATGTCAGAGGGGAGTACTCGTTTTTCTTCCAAATCCGCTCATTAAAGCAGTAAATTGAACATAGTGTCATTATACTGTTGAAAGGACCGTATTGACTCCCCTGAGGGGTCGGTCTTCTGCTGCTCCTCTGCCCTACCTGCTTCTCTTCCAGCCAAGTGCAGTGCAGTGCTGGGCCCTGTAACTCATCGTCCCGGTTCCCAGGAACATGTGCTCAGATGACAGTGACCACTTAGCGTCATTCAAGGACATTGTGCATCCCACATGGCAGAAGAGCCTCCAAGTCTCATTAAGCTCTGGTTTCATGAAAACTGCTTCAGGGAAAACATTTTGGTTGACAGGAGAAGATCCTTTGTGGAGTTGGATGAGGGAAATGTTGTTGTTCAAATAATGGCAATTTAATCAATATAAAATAAACGCTGACTTTTAAAAGAAGATGAACATTCACGTCTTCTTCTTCATACCTGTGTTCCCCTTTTCTTGTGCTATTTACTAAAAACATGTGGAACCAGGTGGCACATGGAGCCAGTTTCTCCAGGAAGCCAATTTCTGTCTCCAAACACAGGAAAGAGAAACCTCTCTCCAAATGCAGGAATCAGTGTTGAAAGTGAAAATGAATCGGTAGGAGGGACCAGAAAAGAGAAGGGGAGAGCAAGGCAGGGATGGGGACAACACGGCATTTCCAGATTTCTACCTTAAACCCAGATTTTGACTATTCCCATACCTGGAAACAAGTTTTCTGCTTTCCTATTGCATCCCGAATCTTTTAAAAACAGGTATAATATGTAGAAGCCGCAGCTGAACCTCTCTTTAGCAGAAACTGCGCATGCTGCAAGTGATCAAGGCTGCGTTTGTGTTTTTTCCGTAATCTTTCCCCGCCGCCAGGCTGTGCGGCACCGCCGCGCCCTACATTGAGTTCCGCGCCAGCTCGCGGTACGCGGGGGCGGGCGGGGGCAGGCCCTCCGCGCTTTCCCGCCTTTTCCCCTGCCC
>NW_009621193.1:980-1194 GCF_000690535.1 Cariama cristata | reverse complement strand
GGACAAATAACCAGGATTACCTCATCCCACGTGGAGAATCCGGCACCTGCTGTTGTTAAATTTCATAAAGTTGGTGATTGCCCAGCTCTCTAGTCTGTCCAGATCTCTGCGTAAGGCTTATCTATCCTTAAGGGAGTCCTCAGCTCAATATCATTGGCAAAATTACTTCATGTACATTCAACTCCTGCGTCCAGATCATTAATAAAAACATTAA
>NW_009621193.1:0-689 GCF_000690535.1 Cariama cristata | reverse complement strand
GGAAACCCACGCTGGCTACGACCAATGACTGCATTGTCTGTCAAGTGTTTTTCAATAACTCCCAGAATAACCTTCTCCGTAATTTTACCAGGCACTGAAGTGAGGCTGACAGGGTCTTCCTCCTTATCCTTCTTGAAATCTGGGACAACATTTGCCAGTTTCCAGTGAACTGGGACCTCTCCAGAGTCCTAAGACTGTTGAAAAATAATGGAAAGGCATCCAACGATAACATGAGACAGCTCTTTCAGTACCAAGGGATGCCTTCCATTAGGCCCCATAGATTTATGTGCATGCAGCTGGAGCAGCAAGTCTTGGGCAACTTCAGAGTCAGCTGAGACTTTGTCAACCCTGCAGTCATTGCCTTCCAATAAAAGGCTCTGGGGATCCCAGGGTGCATCATCAGTGTTGAAGACAGAGGCAAAGGCAGCAATAAAAGTCTCCACTTTGTCTCTGTCCCTGTTTGTGAGGTGACTGACCTCATCAAGGAATGGACCAATTTTATCTCTGATTCTCCTTTTGCTATTAACATATTTTAAAAAACCCTTTTTGTTGTCCTTCACAGTGCTGGCCAAGCTGAACTGTAATCAAGCTTTGGCCTCATGAATTTTCTCCCTACAGTGGTGAACAGCATCTCTGTAATCCTCCCGAGTTGCCTGTCCATGTTTCCAATGTCCATACACTTTCCTTTT
>NW_009621192.1:9306-16052 GCF_000690535.1 Cariama cristata | reverse complement strand
AGGAAGAAGACAATGCTTCTATCTAAGGAAAAGGAAGAAAAAAGGGAAAAGGAAGAAAACAGAAAGATGCTAAACATGTCTATGTGTAAGACCTGGGAGGAAGTCTGAAGTTAACCATAGCATATGGAAACCCATATGTCTCAGCAGATAATATCTTTGCTTCATATTCTCACTAAAGCATTAAACCTATTTAAGATTTAATATTAAAACAGACAAGCAAAATTGACTAATTTCTTTCTGATTTAAATAGTGGCAAATAAATTCACAGAGCATATGACTATCGAAAGGATTCATATGCCAAACTCTTGAGACTGCATTTTTGGAGACTTTGAGCAGGATTATTATATACTGACAATTATTCTACAGAAGGGTCTCTTTTTCTATCAGACTGCAATTTTAACTTCCAGATATAAAGGACTGCAGGTACAGCCATAAGGAAACTCAAAATCCCAAACCATGCTCAATCAGGTTAGGAAGGATTTGTGACCAAGTTTCGTCATTTTATGTAAAAAGTGATTAAGGCGGTCAGTTCAAAGCCCTGCAAAATATTTAAGCACTCAGTTCACACTAGAAGTGGACTGTATACTCACCTCCACCTGACTCTTCTTAACATAGCTCCGAAATATCTTAAGGAGGTATATGAATTTGTGTGTGGAAAAACAATAAGGAAAGAGAGAAGTATTGAGATGAAGGAAGGGGAAACCAGGTAGATAGAACAGTTTCCTCTGTTATATCTTTTCTTCCTCTGCTTCCATCATAAAAAAGAGGGTTCCATATAGCAAATAGAAAAGGTAAAGGGTGAAAATGAGGTGAGCTTTTCTTAGTCAAACTGGCAAATTAAGGCACCATCTACAGCAGTGGCTCCAATTCTACTGGTTGTTACTACACCACGTTTTCCACCCTTGACTTAACACTGACTTTAGTACAGCATCTATGGAAATACTATGAACATACTCTTTTTTTTTTTCCTCATTGACTCTTCACTGATCCATAGCTTAAGCAGGTACTAATATATACCAGCTTAAAGTGTGTACAAATACATTTATTTGGCAATATTTTGTGCTTCTGAAGAAAGATCATAAGGTGCACTGAGGAACAGTCTGTGTTTTGTGAATGTAGAGTAGTATCTGTTTCAGAAATCACTAAAGCCTGTTTTGCTTCACAGAAGAACAAAATAATTTTTAGAGTTTCCCTGGGACAAAAAGGAACTCTATCAGTCACATTTGCCAGAAGACCATTCTGTGCACAGTGTTACATGTCTTCATGTTTCTTGACACAAATTCACTGACAAAGAATAGTAAAAAATTGCTATTTCTTTTTGCATTCTTGTATTTTGCTTTAAAGCACATGTTAATAGGCATTGTCAGAGAAAGGATATTGAAGTAAAAAAGATTACTAGTGTAAAGTGTGACAGCAATTCCCGTGTTCATAAGTCCCTGTGTTCTAGATAAATAAAGGAATAAAAATTACGAGTGTGAATCTCATCTGTTAATACTTTAGGGAACAAAAATGATAGCCAACTGCATTTTGAAACTGATTATCCTGAGATTTATTAATTTTGGAAAACATGAGTCACAAGAAGAGCTAATGATCATTTACTCTCTGGTCAGCAAATTAACAAAATGGATCATCACTTCCTGGTCTGCATTTTTGTAAACTTCTCCAAGTTCACACACAAGCATGGCTATAATATTTCTTATACCCCCAAAAATTACTTTACCAAGAAAAATCAGAAATTGCTCATTAATATTATAACACTTCTGAGGAATGATAAAAAAATCTAGACAGATGTTACTACTAATAAGGCTTAAGATGAATTGCTGAAATCCAAGTCTTTATGACATCAAATACAAAATAAGCTTAATGAATTTCTCAATTTTGAGTGATGAATAGAATTAGTTGCTAGGAGATGTTCTATTCTGTGGGTATATTTCATAGAAATGTCATAGATCCTCATCAGACATTTCTTGACAACTAATATGTAGATTGGCTGAAAATTTTTATCACATGAGCTGGTAATAAATTTTCAGAGACTGCTTTCAGTCCAACAGAACACACTTTAAAACAGATTTTTTATTTGTATTTAACCGTGTAGATCTTCAGCTGTAATTGAAGTATTTTGTAAATTTTTCTTTTCTACTTTCATAACATAGGTTTTTTGACGATTCATTTCAACAGAAATGAAACAGGTGTTAATACTTCTAATTTGTAGCTTGGTACTGTTAAAAGTAAAGAAAATACATTAAATAAAACTTCATAACGGCTGATGTATTTTATCTGTGCTGGGGATAACGTTTTTATTATATCTCACTTTAGTCCTGTTTCATGGCTGCAGTAACATCAGGGACAGTAAGTTCCTATTATTGGTAATATACAGTTACAGAAATCAAAGTAATTAAAAGAATACCAGAAGCAGACACTCCAGAACACGCTTACTAACCTATGCCTTCCTCCTAGTTAAAATGATTATTATAGGAAAAAAAATTTGGCAAAAGATAACCCAAATAACTCTATAACTAGCCTGGCAAAAATGACATATCCTCAAGCTTCATGCTGAAGTGGCAGAGTTTTTCCAAATTGTGAGGCTAGATAACAGGAGAAAACTAAAGTATTAAACAGAAATTCCTATGAAAGATAGGATTGTACCTTGTCACAGGCCCAAGGAAAAAGTTGAGAGAGACAAGAGAGAGTGAGAGAGAAGAGACTCTGCAGAAGAAATTTAAAGAAATAGGCCTTTCTTGGGTAGCTTTTGTAGGAAAGTTAAATATAGGTTATCGGGCTACGTTATTGATACACGCATTTATTTCTGAAACACTCATGTAATTAGTATATGGTGTTTTAAAGGAGGGGGTCCTGTAAACTCTTACTGCTCCCAGCAAAGGAAACAATTTAAAGCATTTGATTAAATCATGTATGTTTAGGAAATCACTGTGAGTACTAGAAGAACTGCAACCTGTCAGAGTAGTTTACAAGTAAGAGAATGGTGTGATTATTCCTGAAGTCAGATGCTGTCTTGAGGCCTGAGACCTTCCAGGGAGCAAATTACGCAAAACCCAACAATTTGCACAAGTGACAAATGCACCTAGGTGTGGTAAAACAAAAGAAACTTCTAGAATTCATGAACAGAAAACTGTCTGGAAATTCAGGCCAAAGACTTGACAAAACAGCCCCCAAATAACAATATCTTTACACAAATGTGAAGGCTCTGCATAAAATTTTCCGAGTTTCGGAAGACAGTCAAGTGACTTACTGAAAATCGGTAGGAATCAGACACCTAACATCCATTACAGCCTACAGTTTTTATTGGAATAACACTCCTACAGGCAAAACCATTTTAATGTACCTGGGCGATCCTCAGTGAGAGAAAACATTAAGAATTGGCAAAGAAATTCAAGCCAAGGAAAAAAATACACAGAGATACATTCACTTGCACTTCCATACAGAATTTAGCATCTGAATGTTCCTTACTCGATTTTGAATTTCAAGTCACTGGTCGTCTTGCAAACATGAGATTAGCACAGACATAAAAATGGTGTTCTCAGAAGACAATTTCCAACTAAAATATGATGTCACGATAAATGACATTTAACACTTCATCATATTACCATTTTCTAAGAAATGTATTTCACCTTGGTGATTCTTTCAAAATAACTTTAAAAATTACAGATTTGAAAGGTAATTAGATTTTATTTGAAAGGATGGACAGAATAATGTGAAAAGATTCAGTCTTTTAAATAGGAATAGTAGAAATATTGGCAAGAATGGCAGTTTAACATCTCATATTACAATCTTTATGTGAGTTCAAATAATTTTTCCCTGAGAATCTGGGTTATAGCACCTTTTGATTATTTTTAATCTGACTTTAATTGTCTGCAGGAAACTTCAAAGTATAATTGGAAAATACATGATTTACTGCAATAAACAATAAATGAATGCAACCTTAATTTTGAGTTACTTACAGTCCATAAGCAGAGTTTACAGCAAGACTGGTGATCTGTTGTGGAGGCTCACCATCTACCCACACCAACTGAATAACAAGATCTGCTTGGTAACCAGGAGGCATTCGCACAGGTCGAGTCTTAACGCTAAGAAGCAAAGGTACAAAATAAGAACCAACAAACAGACTGAGCCAGGAATAACAACTGCCTCTCACTAGTGAAGCACAATCCCTTAATAAGTCCAGAGCAGGACGAGCACTTGCGGCATACTGTGCATATACCTGTACATTGAGACTAGGCATTCCAATCAGAACAGGGATATTTTTGAGGAATTCCAAATTTCATTTCTGTTGTAGAAACAAATCTGAAAACTTCAATATTCGCTACAAGAGAAACTCTGGAGAAGATGTAGGTGGGGGTCAATAAAAATAATTGTTGTTTAATCATTTTGCTTTGATTTTTCTTTTTCGGAATACTTTCTTATGCTATACAATGCACACTTAACAAATCATCATGAATAATCAACTTGAATGGAAAACCTAAAATACTTTCTTCTGAAATGTTGAAACAAGATGTTTCTGTATTTTTTGAACTTTTTTGCTCTGAAGTAAAGCACAACAGAAAAATGCAAAGAGGCAAGCGAAGATGAGAAGATGTACGTTTCTGTAGTGGTCCTCACCATTGCACATTCAAAACTCATGGACTTGACAATTCTGTTTGTCCCTCTAGTACAAACCAGTCTTGTTTTCTTCTTAGGAGTATAACCACCTAATATGTGATCTGGTCTTAATGAATGAATGCTTCCTACATAAAATCTGATATAATTATTAACACCTCTTCATATTCTGTTATAGCAAGTTGTGTGACTTGCAAAGCAGGTAGTGAAGGTGCACATATTAAGGGGGAGTGTAAGAACTGAACACTTCTGCATGACTGCTTTAGGTGTGTTCTTGACTGGTAGAACTTAACATGAACTTAACTACACTGAAAGAAGATATCATGCAATAATAGCAATACTTTGAGGTATTTATGTTATTCATTTGTACATTCACACTGAGGTTGTAATTTATATGTAAAGCTCACCAGCCAGTGCATTTTTACTCAGCTGTAAATGCTGAGACTGCTTATATTGCACCCCTCTGCACACAGTCATAATAGGGCAGTCTATCACATATAATCCTCCATCCCTGTGAAAAATAGTACCCAAGGAAAGATTAAGAATCAGGAGAGGAAGGAAAGTAGCTAGTTAATATAGACATGGACAACACTTTCTGAAGAACTGCAATTTTTGGCACATAGTATTTCTTTCTGCTGTAAGCACTTCTCTATACATGTATCTCAACCATAAATAACTTAAGTGGTACTATCCTATGTGCTGTATCTTAGAGAAGTGATTTTGATGACTCTGATGATGCAGACTGTCTCCTGAATGTGACTATGACATGGCTCAGCAAGCTTTTCAAGCAGCCCTGGTCCATATGCCTGAAAAGATGATGGATCAGATTGGAAAAAAAACCAACTAATTTCTATTCAGAAGCAAGTAAATAAGCACTTTTTCAAGAGAGGATATTCAAACTTCTTATTCAATAACCAGGACTATCAGGTTTTTTGTAGCTACGCTGACTGCATCTGTTGGGATGGAGGCCTTGATGCAAAATTGAAGATAGATGCAGAAAACTGAAATAAAATGAAGTAAAACATAACCATAGAATGACACAAGGGCAAAAGTTCTGAACACAGTAACTCCATTAGCACAATGAACAATGTACAAAGCAAATAGTGCTCTAATTCTGACAGATGTTATGAGGAACAAAGGACTGTGCAACAGTACTCACACTTTTATGGTCTGATATAGAGCATGAGAAAAGACTGGACATGGATGTACCTTATGACACAAAGACATAAAATCTCCAGCTCGGTGTTATCAGTAGAAGCACTTGAAGACATTTTTTGGAAAAGTTCTTAACGGATAAGGACTATTTTCTTAATAAAACCTTAATAACTGTGGTGGGTTAACCTCAGCCGGCTGCCAGGTGTCCACGCAGCTGCTCTCTCACTCCCCCTTCCCCAGCAGGACAGGGGAAGAAAATAAGATGAAAAAGCTTGTTAGTTGAAATAGGACAGGGAGATCACTTATCAATCACTTTCACAGGCAAAACAGACTCACTTTGGGGAAAATTAATTTAATTTATTACCAATTAAAAATAGGAGAGTGAAAAATTCTTTCAAAAGACAAAACTAAAAATACCCTCTCCCCATCCCTCCCTTCTTTCCACACTCAGTTTCACTCCTGAGTCCTCTACCGCCTTCCCCACCGCAAGCAGCACAGAGGGGATGGGGAACAGTGGTTGCAGTCAGTTCGTAACATTTGGTGTGTGCCACTCCTTCCTCATGCTTTTCCCCTGTTCCAGTCTGGGGTCCCTCCCAAGGGGTACAGTCCTTCAGCAACAGCCTGCTCCAGCGTGGGTCCCTCACAGACCACAGTTTCTGCCTGAAAACCTACTCCTGAGTGGACTCTTCTCCATGGCTCCTGTCAGGAGTCTTCTCCAACGTGGGCTATGCAGGGGACAACCTGCATCACCATGGTCTCCACAGGCTGCAGGGGAATCTCTGCTCCGGCACCTGGAGCATCTCCTCCCCCTCCTTGTTCTCTCACCTTGGTGTCTGCAAGACTGTTTCTCACACTTTTTTCTCACTCCTCTCTCTCACAGCTGCTGTGCAGCATTTTTTGCCCTTTCTTAAATCTGTTTTCCCAGAGATGTGACCGCCTTGTCTGCCGGGCTGGGCCGTGCCCTGCGGTGGGTCACT
>NW_009621192.1:0-9288 GCF_000690535.1 Cariama cristata | reverse complement strand
GCTGGAACCAGCTGTGTCCGGCACGGGGCAGCCCCAGCCACTCCTCACAGAGGCCGCCCTGCAGCCCCACTGCCAGCACCTGGGCACCTGCCCCTGATACAACATCTTTGATAACTGCCTTTTCAAAATACATTCACACCCTGTCTCGAATTGTTTAACCATTTCAGTGATACAGTTCATGCTGTACTGCTTATATTTTTACCGTAGAGGGTTCTCTAACCTTGCGAAACCTCTCCCTTATTTAGTATTTAACGAGAAAGGCATTCCTCATCTATCTTTCTAAATGCATTTATTTAATAATGGCTTGGCACACTATTCTATTTCTTTTGCCTGTTGTACTGTTCAAACCTTATACTTCATTTATCTGGAGCAGTAATTAGCCATTTGGCTCGGATCTTGTCATAGCAAAGACATGACAGCACAGTTCAGCAAGCAGGATGCTTTTTCCCATCCCTCTCTTCCTCTCTCCCGATTGTCCATGACCAACTGTGAGAACAGACCTTCAGGCCACCAGTCTGGACTATCACTCCTCCCTTCCCTCCTCAGGGTTGCTGCAGTCGCAGGAGCAAAAGGAGAGCACTCAGCAGTCACAGTCTTGACCCGAACTGGAAAGGAATCTCTTGTGATGTCTAAATAGCAGAGATGAACAGCACTTTATCTGCCTGGTTAGAGACAAGAAAGTAACCACTTTCATTTTCTTGCATAAGAAGCTTTGTTACCTACCCATGGTTGGCGAAAGACTGCAACAGATACAGCAACATACTACAACTCGAGCATGCCAAAAAATGATGGGAGCCAAAAAGCAGTGCTGGCAATAGTGAGGTAAGACTTTTTGAAGTGCAGGTTGATCTAGCCAGAGTAAGCAAATGGTGTAGCAGGATTGCAGAAGACACCTTGTTGAAACTAATAAATGGTTGCATCAAGCCTGAAGAGAGGATGCAGCAGAAACATGAGCTGGTGCAAGTGAAGCACCAGCTGATGCAGCTGGTGAAAGAGCTAAACAGTTTATTGTTAGATGTGTGGCTTTCTGCAACTTTCTCAGGTCCTGCAGCCTCCTCAAACTCCATAGCCCCATCAGAGTATACCTATTTTACCTGAGGATATGGGATCACGTATCTGGGTATCTCGTATCTGGATACCACAGCAGAATACATGCAGCATTTCAGGACCTTCAATGGAGTCTCCAAGACACAAACATCTCCTCTCCCCTTCATGACCCTGACCTGCTCCTACCTTTTCCCCTCTCTGACTGCAGATTAAGTTGTGTGGCAAGGTTTTGGTAGTGGAGGGCAGGCGGCTGCAGGGGTGGCCTCTGCGAGGAGAGGCCAGGGGTTGCCCTGTGCTGCAGACAGCCTCATTCTAGCTGGTTCCACCTGGCTCTGCCACAGACCCATAGCAGGACACAGCTGAGGCCCTCAGCCAAATTTAAGAAAGAGCAGAAAATGCTGCCTAGAAGCAAGAAGTGAGGAAAAAGATGTGAGAAATAGCCCTGCAAGTACCAAGGCAAGAGAAGAAGGAGGAGAGGAGATGCTGCAGGTGTGGGAGCAGAGATTCCCCTGTAGCCCATGGAGAAGACCACGGTGGAGCAGATATCCACACTGCAGCCCTTAGAGGACCCTATGGTGGAGCAAGTGTGTATTTCCTGAAGAAACCATGGCTTATAGAGACCCCATGCTGGAACAGGTTCATCCTGAAGGACCGTATCCCATGGGACGGACCCCACACCAGAGCAGTAAAAAGTGTGAAGAGGAAGGAGCAGCAGTGAGAAACTGTTATGGACTGACCACAACCACCATTCTCCATCCTCCCTGCGCTGCTCAGCGTAGAGGAGGTAAAGGAGTCGGGAGTGAAGGAGTGAAGCTGGGAAAAAAGAGTGTTTTAATTTTTGGTTTTGTTTCTCACCATCCAACTTTATTTTAATTGGCAATAAATTAAATTAGTTTTCCCCAAGATGAGTCTGTTTTGCCTATGACAGTAATTGGTAAGTGATCTCCCTGTCTTTACCTCAACCCATGAGCTTTTCCATCTTATTTTCTTCCTATTGTCCTGTTGAGGAGAGGGAGAGACAGAGTGGCTGGGTGGGCACCTGGCAGTCAGCCAAAGTCAACCCACCACAGTTGGCAATAGCCTTGTATTGTTGTTTTCTATTAACAGCAAACCTCTGCTCAAAGTTTTGCACTTTCTTACCTGTTCTGCTGGCACTAAAGCTTTGTGCTTTCCTTTGTTCATAAGATACATATCCATAAGCTTAATCAAGCCCTGGATTACCCAGGAGTATTCGTGCTGAGAACAAAGGGATGAACATCTGTGAACTCAAGCTGCTAAGGGAGAGGGATCTTTTGAGACTGGGGAAAACTGAAACTATAAACAAGAGTTGTATACAATGAAGATGTATTCTTTTCAAACAAACTTCACAGCAAGCAGAAGCTGAATATTTTATACAACTAGTCCCCCAGAGCATCTTTCTGATGAGACCCTTCCACTTCTTAAGTCTGTGGATAAGCCTTTAAGAGGCATACTAGTGGCAGTGTCTCCATCTTGCACCCCATTTTCAGTTTTCAGCTCCTGCCCTTAAAAATGTTATAAAAAATATAAAACAGGTAAATGAGATCCAAGAAGCAAGACTTAAGTCTAATGCCCTTTCAGCTGAGCAGACATACTTTCCATCCATATTTTCTAATAGATAACTGATGACATGGGGGAACATGAGAGTCAAACACACTGCTATGGTAAGTTCCAACAAATGTCTGTTGAGGTAACATGTTTATCCTTTTCTGCTTCTGAACAAACTACCATAAAATGGACAATGGCTGCAGAATTAATTTTGATCTTCTAAAACATGTTTTTAGTATATTATTTTCCAATGTGTTTTTAACAACATGCTGAAAAAATTAGAGAACTTGAAGTACCTTCACAGTTTTCTTTCAGATTGTTGTTACTTGAGCAAAAAAAGCAAACACCTTTCTCTCTATTTTTCACTGAAAATTTGAGGATCTTCTTCAGTAAGATGGATGTTATTTCACAGGGGTTTTCTCTAAGCATAGAAGAAGTTGTAGTTGGTGAAAGACCATAAGACTGGAGTAAAACAGTTTCAGATTTCATGATTCAGTTGGTCATTCCCCTGTTCCTGTGACGTCTTCCTCTTTAAGGTAGTTTCAGCTAATTCCCTGGTTTCACTAACCATCTTGCTTGAACAGTAATGTTGATATTTAGCTCTTCTTCACCTTGTTTTGGATTGCTTTTTTTGAAGTCTTTATACTATAAGCCTAAACAGACTGCAGGAGTATGCACAAAAGGAATGTAGATATTTCAGTGATTTCCTTGACGTGTTCTTGTTATGCTACATTGAATTTGGTTGTTGCAAAGTTTCAGGTTTTAGTTTTCTTCATGAGATAATCACAATTCTTTGTCATTTTGGAAGTATTGTCAAAATCCTTGATTGATCTAATTTTGGGATGATACTCAAAGTCTGGGAACAAGGACTTACATTCTGGGAACAGCTTTTTGATGACAGTATTTACATCAAAAATATTTATCTGCATAATCACAAGTACATCAGTTTCTTAGGTTATTATAGCTGCATATTTCATTATAAAATCTTCTGAAATAAGCAAGAAGAATATTTATTCCACACTGCTGCTTGCCTCTCTTGGTAACATTTACTTTTGATTTCAGAAATATGCCAAGTTTTCATTACTTCAGCTCCTTCAATCACTTTCTTTCTAGTACCTATTCACAGACACAACACATTCAGTCATTCTGACTAGCAAAAATTATGTAGGGTGGAGTGCCACCCATTCGCTGTAATGAGGTTGAGAAGCAGATATGAAAATAAACACAATAGAGCCAAGGTTAAAAGTGAGTCTACATATATAAAATTTCATGTGGATTATCAATATAATTCAAGTTGTGCACTCACCTTCCATGTGCAGGTGGCTGCAGCTTTACATTATTATCAATGTATCTTAGATTCTGTACTGCTGCCTACCTGAATGACTTGCATATAAAGCCAACATCATCATCCAAGTCTCTACTGGGTTTTCTGTGTTTCCAGCACTACTTTCATTTGATCATCGTGCTTCTGCTTAGAACAGAAGTTTTTTGACAGACAATGAATGTGGACTTGGTTAGGGTTTGGGGGAAAAGTGTGGATATTTGTATGCCTTTCCCTATTGAAAAGGATGAGAGTGTACACAGTACACTTTTATATAAATATAAGAGGGAGTATGTCAGCAGTTCTAGTGGTATATTACTTTGACTTTGAAAAATCACTTCTCTGTCAAAATAAGTTTACATTCACTTTGTGTAAAATGGGACAAAAATCTGTTGGCCAGCTTAATGTGAGATTATATGGAGTTAAACAAATTTCTAAAAACTAACCAGCAGAAGCTCTACTGGTTCATTACAGCTTTTCTGCCTCCAAGATCAACAATTCCTCTCCTCCTCAGACCAAATCAAATAAGAATTCCTTAAGGGAAAATCTTAGCCATTGAAATAGTCTATTGCATTCTTGCTGATTTCAATGTCATAAATAGATTTCACATTGGGATTTTTTGAATAACTTCCCTCTGCCTCTTTTATTCATTTTCATGGTTTACATTAATGATTAAACTGAAGTCTGAGGTTCAACTGCCTGACTGAATGAGGTGGACAAATGAACAGGATGTCAAAAAATACTGTTAATTTTACAAGAACAAAGTCACGATATTGCTTTTAAATGCGAATGTTATTTTCAGGAGCTCAACACTCCGAAGTATCTGCAAAGTCAGGCAATGTTCATTTAAATGGCTTTTGAAATAATTGAGGCATTTAAAATATTTAATAATAATTAGACTGAAATAATAATGAATTCACTAAAATGAGAGCAATTGTTATCAGTAGTGCACTATAATTGATGGAAAATTACAGTTTGTGGAGTTTTGTACAGAACTCTGTTTTGAAACTATTCAAACGCATAATTTATCTGCCTAATAAGTAAGAACATATTAATCTACTCCAAACAGTGGCAATGTGTACTCTAGCAGACAACAATTTGCTTCTTTCTAAAGATTAAATATATATACACTTCCATACAGTGCAACTGTTTCATAATTAGACATCTTGAAGATTGTTTCATGAGCATGAACACAGTTTCCATCCCTTACACACCATAGAATGCATATACTTCTTTCACAAAGAAAGATTTTAGTGTTATACTATTTAATCAAGGAGGAAAAGCTTTGCACATGTCTGCTTTATGGAAGTCTCTTTATGAACTTGAAAAAATAAAAGTTCCTCAGAAATTCCTTGATTTATTCTGTTGTGCTTATTCCATTCAAAATTGTGGGTATGAGATGAAGATTTACTCCTAGATCATACTGGAAAATTATAGTCAAGCCTTCACTGTAACAGTTTATCTTCTCCATAATTACTTCTAGCCTTTTAAAAGCCCTTGCTAATTATTTTGCCTTAATTCTTTTGTTTGTTCCATATTCTTGTTTCTTCTCATTTTCTGTCACATATATACGATTAACCTTTTTTTCTTGATAGTTGACAGACTGTTAATACAACAGATAGGAATGCTCTTTATAAAGATAAATCTTTGAACAATTGCATAGACTTACCTAAGACATGGGATACTATCCTTCATTGCTCCTTCACATGCTACAGTGTTGGTACTGCCTGAAAGGCTCTTTAAAGAAGGAAGCTGGGACGAGGCATCTGGAAATGGAGGAATTATTTCCGGTTCAGGAGTAATGATATCTTCTACTTCATACTGAAGTCGTACCTCTAGTGACTTAAATAAATAAAAAGCTAAGTTATAATTTAATAAAGCAAGCTGCTGAAAGTTCTGTTACTTTCAAATAAATATCAGTAAGTCTTTTTTTAAAATTACCCCCCACATTTATCACTATCATTTGAAGGCAAAGAATACTGTCATTTGTTATATATACAGGCTAACAGCAACATCAGATAGGAACCAGTCATCCGCCCTCCACTGATGAAGAAATAGAGGTATATTCTTCCAGTGCTGACCTTGATTCAAGCCTTTTATTGTAAGCGAAAGGCAAGAATACAACTTTCCAGAATTTATTATGAAAAGAGAAGCTAATCACTAACCCCCTAAAAAATAATATTTCGGCATAAGAAGGCATCATTCAGGATAAATGTCATGAAAATTTTCTGCCTGTTGTCTGTTATCTTTTTCCTAAGCAAATTCATTAAAAGAATGATTATCAACTCTACCTCCTTATTGCTTAGGCACTGCTAGTACAATAGAGTCTCTACAAGACAGGTTTTAGCCAGTGTGCAGAGGCCTGACAGTGTGGGTGGTACTGATGAACAAACTTCATTTGTCCATAGGTGGGGGTCAGGAAACCAGAGATAACAGCATAGAGAGTTCTGTATTCCTTAGACTGAATGTGATTTTGGTGGATTCGAGAAAGCAAAGTTCAAACCAGTTACCTTTTGCTTTCCTTCCATGCTTTCTAAAGAGGGAAAAGGAGACCAACCAGGCCCAACCACCCTTCAATTTTTTTTCACTAATTCAGGAACCCTTAACTGAAGGACTCCAAAACACAGGGGAAACTGGACAGGAAGCTCAAATCTATATAAGTAATCATCTCAAAGAATCACAGTAAATATTGGCCAATTCTTTCTACCTCATGAATTGTCCAAGGAGATCCCCATTTTGAAAATAAAAAAAACTAAGGTACAGCCCTCAAAGAGGTAAGGTCTTGGGATTACTAGCTGAATAGTAATTTCAGTGCTGGTACCTTACAGCGATCAGAAGCAATTGCAGATGAAAACACTGCAAACTCCATCTTAGTGATCTCTCACTGAGACATCACCTGTACCAGAATGGAGATTAAGAAAATACCTAAGTTTTATGAGAATTGGGAGATAAAGATTAGTGCTGAAGGCTTTCATATTTCTCAACCATTGTGATAAAACATGTAAGATTTCAGAAAGAAGTGATTCCTCTCAACCAGAAGAGAAAGTGTCCATTCTCAAAATTTCATTTTTGTTTTCTCTATGCAAAATCCATGGGTATTTTTTGCCTGAATCAGCTAAAGAAACCTATGGACACCATTTGCCTTCAAAGACTAATGAGTGAAATATTGAGTTCAGGAAAATCTAATCTCCTGGAAGTAATTGCTGTTGACCAAAACAATTTATAATGCTGTTTAATCTTCATGCAGGACTGGAGTAACTGTTGAAGAGTATGTTCTTCTGCTTGCTGTGCTAGAAGTACATCATCATTCTTCAGATGTTTTTCTTTGTGTCTTCCTTTTTCTACTAAAAGTCATTTTTTAAAGTTTTAGCTATCGTCCATTTGCAGAGAGAAGGAAAAATTTAGGCTAATAACACGACTGAGATTTTTTTTAATGTTTTGGTCCCTGCTTTGACTGGACCTTGGAAGGGGTACAGACCTGTTGCACCAGTTTATTTTGACACATGGTGAAGATCTTTCTGGAGAATCACATCACTAGGCTCATTGATTTTCCTTTCTACATTCAAACTAGTGTAAACTTTTTTCCTATGGTTCTTCTCAAGAGCTTTGAAGAGTAGCCTCACTGAGGAAAGACTGATCATTGAGAAAGTGATCATGTTTAATAGATACCTAGATATCCTTTTGAGACAACATGGAGAAGATTCAGGTGAGAAAAGAACAAAACCATCAGCAAATGCTTTTTACATAACTGCATGGCAATGACTCCAAGGTTGGATATGAAGCAGAATTTGTCTCATGCATACTACTTGCCTCCAGAATCTGACATGGAATGATGCAAATAATACTTCTATTCAGAAAATCCCAGGCACAGCCTATGCCTCTGAGGCATATTCAGTAGCAGATTTCCCTGCTACATGGAGAAACTTTTGAGTAGCCTCCATGCTTCCCATTTACCACAGCAATAACGTTACAAGACTGACATCAGGCAGTCAAACCAACATGGGGTCCTTAAAATGCTCCAATATGTAGACTGAACTCAAGGTGAGTTCAGGCTGGCTGCTAGAGAAGGGAGGACACTGAGTACTCAGGCAGCAAAGAAATCCTCAGACTGACCAGCTCAGTCTCTGTATAGACAAAGCCAGACAGCCTAAAGTCAGGTAAATATTCCAACAAATACTTCCATATTTTTTATTAAAAAAAACCCCACCATTTAAGAGTGAAGACTTGAACGCCTGCAGCAAAAATGCAGAAACCAAGAGACGAGGTGCATCTCAGGGATGCCAAAACACAGATGAACTCAGTGACTATGCCACCAAAATTAGATAATACTAAAGCAACACTTCCGAGAATAATTCCTCACATAAATGCTTCTTAATTACAGATGAAATCTGAGAAACTGTTAAATTGCATATATTATAACACTTTAGAAAATACCAATTCTGATGCAATTCAGCCACAAAAGACAGGAAAACAAAGAAATTAAATGATAGGTAATAAAAGATAAGGTGTGTTTGCTATGGATCAGTGTAAGAATACTGAAATGTAGTAATTCTAGCAGCATTATACATGAGCTGGTCAGTAACGTGAAATTACTGTTCATTAGTTTTAAAACTTTCCTGAAAGGATATGTTCAGCTAGCTTAATAATTGCATCTGGAGGAAAATAATGAGAGGAAAACAACAGAACAGCTATAGGTAATGAATTTCCTTATCAGATGGTACATGTCTACAGGCCAAAAATAACACATTTTGCCAGGCTAGAACTATAGACTTTGTAAAGTACATTAAAATAGTGTGAAAAGGAAAAGAGCTGTAATTGGGGAAGATGGAAAATTAAAAGGAAATTTTGGGTAAGCCTCTGGGGTTTGTTGAGAGCTCGCAGCCATAAAGGAATAGTTTCTGGCACGAGAGTGTCTGAAGTTGCAAACTGTTCTTCAGCACCAGAGAATGGCAAGCCTGAAGGACAGACAGTCATGTTTAGTTTGGTTTTACCTTAAGAGTAGTCTCCTGCTAAACTTTGGTCCTGGTTTTGTCTGTGATAGAGTTAATTTTCTGCTTAATAGCTGGTACAGTGTGTTTTGGATTTAGTATGAGAATAATGTTGGTAACACATTGATGTTTTAGTTGTTGCTAAGTAGTGCTTACCCTAAGTCAAGGACTTTTCAGCTTCCTATGCTCTGCCAGCAAGGAAGTGCACAAGAAGGTGGGAGGGAGCACAGCCAGGACAGCTGACCTGAACCAGCCAAAGGGATATTCCATACCATAGAATGTCATGCCCAGTATAGAAACGGGGAGTTGGCTGCGAGGGACAGATCACTGCTTGGGTATCGCTGCTCAGGCATCAGTCAGCGGGTG
>NW_009621191.1:0-626 GCF_000690535.1 Cariama cristata | reverse complement strand
GTGGGGGTTGGGCTCTTCTCCCAAATAACGAGAGAAAATGACCTCAGGTTGCACCAGGGGAGGTTTAGATTGGATAATAGACAACACTGAAAGGGTTGTCAAGCATTGGGACAGGCTGTCCAGGGAAGTGATGGAGTCCCCATCCCTGGAGGTATTTAAAAGATGTGTAGATGTGGTGCTTAGGGACATGGCTTAGGGGTGCACTTGGCCATGCTAGGTTTATGGTTGGACTCAATGACCTTAAAGGTCCTTTCCAACCTAAACAATTCTATGGTTCTAAGATTGGCTAAACAGGATCATTCATTAACACCCCTCTTACTGCATCGCTAGCAAGTTACACATTCATTGTGCTCTGCATGGTATGTGTGCATCCAGTACTGCTGTGGCAAGCTCTGCAGATTTCAGCAGCACCTATGCTGTATTCACTTAACATTACAGATGCCAAATATGAAGATAGTGTTTTGACTCTAAATAAATATTTAATTCCTTGTAGGGCTCTGTTACTTCGTATTTCCCAAAACATTTCAGTTTATTCTGGCTCAGAAAGGAGGGGACCTTCAGAATGAACTGGGTTAGGCAAAAACCACTGTGAGAAATATTCACCGATGTAGTTTTTAAGAGAGGAC